>NC_052162.1:125510159-125702535 GCF_902713615.1 Scyliorhinus canicula
CATTCCCACCACTCTCTGGGGAAGAAGTTCCTCCTGAATTCCTGATTAGATTATCTCACATTGCTAGTGTCTAGTTTTGCTCTTCCCCTTACAAGTAAAAACATTCTCCATGTGTATCAAAATCTTTCATAATTTACAGCCCTCCATTAGTCCCTCAGCCTTGTATTTTGATGAGAGGAGTGACCCGACCTATTCGTCGTCTGATAGGTTTAACCTCACACACTAAAAATCTGCAGACATAAATGCTTTGTTCACACTTGAGCTCAGCGCAGTGAGGGCAGTGATGGAGTTACAAGGGAGCCTGAGAACAGCAGATTCACTGAGAATGGGTGGGCTGGGCTGATCTGTGTGAATAAGCTGGTTAATCAGACTGTTCATGATCTGGGTCTTGGTGTTCTGGGTAGTGGAGGAGTTCAAGTATCAGTCTTCAATAACACAGTAATTTGCATTTATACAGCACACTTAATGTAATTAAATTTCCCAAGGTGTTTTCACGGACATTGTAAATCCAGGTTTCACAGATGATTCGGTAAAATTGTCGAAGCTCATGATCATGTGACAGAAAATACTCCTCTCTGACTCTGCCTCCACACACTCCCTCCCTATTGATTGCAACACTAATTCATCCCACTATCCTCCTGTTTTTCCCCAATTCTCCTCCCCTGACGGTGCTGACTCTCGGGTTCAGCTTCACTCTCAGCTGTTGCCCTCCTCAATATGTCACCCAGGTTTCTGAAGTTAACAAACTGTTTTCAAAGGGGGACGTCAGAATCAAACCCAGTGACATGTACATTTTGTCTGGAATGGGGTCACTGCCCCCCACTCCCACTTTTATCCCAGTCCCAGGGGTTTGGAAACTGGTTTGGAGATGGTTAATGGCGGCTGAATCTCCCATACTCCCCCACGCCGGGGAAACCGTTCTATCCACCGCGCGGGGGACGGACGACAGGGACTGCGCACGTCCAAGGGAGAGGAGAAGATGCCCATGCTCAGTGACAGTTATTCCCATTAAGGTCAAAAGAACATCCATGACCACGTGACATCCGTTGCCCATTTTTTTCCAGTCGGCCAGCAACTAATGGGAAGAGTTGGAGGACCGGAAGGACTGTGTTCCTCCAACCAATCAGAGTGCGGGCATTGTGTTAATGACGTTTCAGCTTCATGCAGACAAACATCTTGCTGTGCCCACAGGTTCACTGTCTGTGTGGAGTCAGCACGTTCTCCCCTTGTCTGCGTGGGTTTCCTCCGGGTGCTGCGGTTTTCTCCCACAGTCCAAAGATGTGCAAGTTAGGTGGATTGGCCTTGCTAAATTGCCCTTAGTGTCCAAAAGGTTTAGGTGAGATTACTGGGTTACGGGGTGGTCTTAAGTGGGGTGATCTTTCCAAGGGCCGGTGCAAACTCAATGGGACAATTGGCCTCCTTCTGCAGAGTAAGTTTTATGAATCCTTTCAGCCAGACAAATAAATGTGTCAAGGTTAGGGAGCAAAGGATGTCAATGTCTTTAAGCCATGATGTGGAGATGCCGGCGTTGGACTGGGGTGAGCACAGTAAGAAGTCTTACAACACCAGGTTAAAGTCCAACAGGTTTGTTTCAAACACGAGCTTTCGGAGCACGGCTCCTTCTTCACCTGAAGAAGGAGCCGTGCTCCGAAAGCTCGTGTTTGAAACAAACCTGTTGGACTTTAACCTGGTGTTGTAAGACTTCTTACAATGTCTTTAAGAGAGAGAGACCTGGGCCAAGCTTTCCAGAGTCTGTACCCTCCCTGGATTCACTTCCTTTCACTTCAGTTGCTGCAAGTGACCAATTGAAGGTGAGAATGAGAAAAGAAATGGAAAGGGGGAGAAAAGAAAGTGTTTTACTCACAGATGTTGGAGACAGGAGGAGGTTTCAGTTTGTGTGAAGCTCGATCTTCATTCACACCAAGCCCGCGCTCTGATTGGTTGGAGGACCAACGTCCCTCCGGTTCGCTGACCCTTTCCATTGGTCAACATTTCAGTGAAAAGTTAGAGGGCGGGTTCTTTCTGCACATGCGCGTTTCTCCATCTTTTCGACATGCGCAGACCCGGGCCACAGGCCCGTACGGCCGATAGAACGGTTTCCCAGACGCGGCGGATTGTGGGAGTTCCCGGCGCCATTACTCATCCGGAGCCCAGTCTGCAAAAGCCTGGGACTGTGATGGAAGTGGGGGCTGTAACATGTGTTTAGTTTCCTCACCCCCTCCCTGAATCCCCCCATCCATTTCCTCTTTCAAACACCTCACCCAGTATCATCCCCTCTCCCACCATTCACACCTCCCAGGTCCATTGAAACCTGTTTGACCAGGTTCCAATGACTGCGCCCCCCCCCCCCCCCCCCCCCCCCCCCCCCCCCCCATCAGACCCGTTCACTCATCACCCTACGTTTCCTCATGTGGTCAAGCCTGCCGGAGCCCCGCCTCCTCGCCACCCAGCCCCACATGCTCAAAACCCACCTCCTGGAAACCAAGAAACGATACAGAACTGCACCCAGAAGGAAAACACCATAACACATGCAGATAAACTACCCCCCCCCACCCCCACCCCCACATTTAAGAGTCATAAACAAACCCCATTCAAATAGAAAACCCTCAGTAAGAGAACACAATTCACGTTCCCAACAACCAAGCCCAAATCCCAACTCTCATCCCTGTCTCAGTCCTTCAGCCTGAACGAATGCCTCCGCCGCCTCCACCAGCTCAAAATAAAAATCCTTCACGTTATGAGTGACTCTCAGCTTTGCTGGTAGACCACTCCAAATCACACTCTGCTGCCGTACAATGCCCCCTTCACCTGTCCAAAGGCCACCAGCCTCCTCACCTACTACTCCACTGTCAGATCTTGGTATCTGCATCTACCAACACCGTCCCACTTCACATTCGCTATCTCATGGCATTCCTCTTTTTTTTACTGCTCCGGTGGGGAATGCCACCCGAGGCTGCACTTAGCATTATTCCTGCATTGAAGATCTCCTCAGTGCAGGATGAGATCAGGATGCCGTTTTTAAATGGCGTCCTGAGCTCTTGGCCCCCTGACTCAACCCCCGAACCCCCCAATGTCCCAACTCACCTATAAGCGGTCCTCGGGCCTCCCCACCCCACCTCACATGGGCAGTGCACCCCCGGAATTGATCCCCGGTGCGAGCAAATTGCCAGCCTGACACCTTGGCACTACCCATGTGGTACCCTGACAGTACCCCTGCCAGCCTGACAGTGCTACCTCGGCACCCCAGAAGTGCCAGGCTGGCACCAGGGTGGCACTGCCAGTGTGCGAACATGGCATTGCTAGGGTGCCAAGCTCAAAACCTTCTCCTTCACGTGGTAGCTGTGGAAGCCGACTATAATCGCCCGTGGTGGCTCATTCACTCCAGACTTCGGCCTGAGTGACCTATGAGACCTGTCTAATGCGTAGCCGGTGGATCTTCTCCCTCCCTCATCAACTCAGCATAATTCTTTGCAAAGTACTCGATCGGCCTCAGGCTCTCCACTGCTCAGGCAGGCCCACGATTTTCAATTTTTACTTCCTTGACCAGTTCTGCAGTTCCCCTCCCTTAGCTCTGAGCCTTTTGTTGACCTCTGCCACCCTCCACAGCTCCTCACCCATCGAGGTGAACTGGTTGCTATGTTGCAACAGTGTCTCCTCCACGCTCTTTAACTTCACTCCTTGCTCCCACACTTCGATCAATGTCTCCATCTCTGCCACCTTTACCAGGGCAATCGCCTCCTCCACCCACTCTAAAGTGAAGCCAGCATCTTCCTCTGAAGCACCTCCAAATGCTTGGCAAAACAGCCTTTCAAACTGTAGCGATAAGACCCCGTTTGTGTTAAAATAACTGATTGCAGGAATGATGGGAAGGTTTTGGTCAATTTGAAATGAGACCTGTTACCTTTTGACCGGTGACCTATTTATTGTCTGCGATGCACTGATGGAAAAGTGTGAAATGCCGAGCAGAACCTGAGTTGACACCTTTAACCACAATGTCTGAAGAATGGATCTGTGGTTAGAAGAAAGATGGCATTCGACAGTTTGAAGTAGAGTAAATTTGACCTGTCTGGGACACGGGTCAGAAGGAGAATAAGAACCAAGCATCGAAGATTCCGTTTCAGCAACCGAGGATTAACCGGGACAAATGGGTGATGGCTCAGAGAATAGAACAGACCTCCGAGAGGAATGTGGCCAATTCAATTCAAAGGGGTAAAATCTACTTATGTCTGAAGCTCTGACATCACCTCGGTCAGAGTTTCCCCGGTGAGGGGAGCGGCCCCACCCGGCGACCCAGCCCCCGCCATCTTCCTTCCTGCAGGACTCACAGCAGCACTCGCCGGCGGACCTTCGCTCACCGCCTTCTTTCCAGCACCTTACCTCTGGGACTTCGTCAGCCTCCTTATGATGTCCCTCAACAACTCATCTAAAAACTGTCCCAAAACCAGGCATAAAAGTCCAAAAATCCGAGCCACTCGCAGGAGCTACCTAACGTGTGACATCCACCTACATGTTGTCACCGGAAGTCCCCGGAATGAACAATATCAATATGACACCAGCATCAACATATCAACGACATGCCATTCATCTGCTCTGTCTGTGGAGAGAGCTTCTCTCAGTCAGGCAGTCTGCTGGCACTGGGGAGAGGACATTGAAAAATGTTCCAGGAGTGGGATGGAATTCAGCCAATACTCCAGCCTGTTGACACACCAGCGAGTTCAAACTGGGGAGCTGCTGTTGACATGTTCTCCGTGCGGATAGAGAGTCAATCACTCATCCCACTTCCTGACACACCAGCCACTTCATGTTTGACTGTAGGGGCTGGACTCTGCTGAGGGAAAAATTCACTCTATCTGAGCCCCTCAGAATTACACACAACTCAATCGAATCTCCCCTCAGCCTCCTCTGTTCCAATGAGAACAACCCCAGCCTCTCCAATCTTTCCTCACAGTTAAAATTCTCCATCCTGGGTAACATCATCATAAATCTCCTCTGCAGCCTCTCTCGTGTGATCACATCCTTCCTGTAATGTGGTGACCAGGTCTGTCCACAGTGCTCTGGCTGTCGTCTAACTGGTGTTTGAAGCAGTTCCAGCACAATCTCCCTGTTCTTATATTCTCGGCCCTCGGCTACCAAAGGAAACTATCCCACCTGCCTTCCTAAGCACTGAAGACAGAGAGTGAGAGGCACCTGAGAGGGACAGAGAGAGAGAGGCAGCAGAGGGAGAGAGAGGCAGCAGAGGGAGAGAGAGGCAGCAGAGGGAGAGAAAGGCACCAGAGGGAGAGAGAGGCACCAGAGGGAGAGAGGCACCAGAGGGAGAGGGGAGCACCAGAGACTGAGAGAGGCAGGAGAGATATAGAGGAGAGAAGCGAGAGAGAGACCCTTGTCAGTAACAAAAATAAGTAATGAAATTGAGTTCAGACAGAGATCTGCATGAACTGACACCACTTTGTTCACAGACTAACAGAGTAGTCACTGTACTTAAATCAATGTTATTCACTTTTGGAATTGAATGAATTAAGGGTCAGATTAACTATATCACCCCCAGTATCAGATAGGTCTGTTTAATACAGAACAGGGTTAAACCCAGTGTCCAATATTAGAGGTCTCTGTGGCTGTTAGATGCCTGGTTGGAAGCCCACAGCTTCAATGAACTTGTCTACCCAGGGTCTGTTTCTAAACCCTCATCACAACATATTACCTGGTTAGCTATTTATATACGGTCATCATGGTCAGACAGCTAACACAAAGCTCAACCAGAAACTATGGTTCTTCTTTCTACTGATTCCAGCTCCTACAAGGAGTGACGGCATCTCCAGCCCTCAGCTCTGTTGCTGGGCTGTCATTGACATGAGCAATAGAGAGACAGAAGTTGCCTGAGGCTTAATGGGAAGTTGAAACTTGTAGCTCTAAATCAACTGTGTAAGATTTCTAAAAAAGATCAGCAACTTTAAAAGATAAATTCTAAACCCAGTGAACAAATTAAAGAGCCAGAAGGCAAAAACTTCAAGTTTTATGACTTTTACTGTAAAAAACTAGAAACACTATTTTTTTTAGGAATGTATCTCTTAAACTATAAATAGACTTTGCCCATTTACTTTTAAAAAAAATTTAGAGTACCCAATTTATTTTTTCCAATTAAGGGGCAATTTAGCATTGCCAATTCGCCTACCCTGCACATCTTTGGGTTGTGGGGGTGAAACCCACGCAAACACGGGAAGAATGTGCAAACTCCATACGGACAGTGACCCAGAGCCGGGATAGAACCTGGGACCTCGGCTCCGTGAGGCAGCAGCACTAACCACTGCGCCCCCGTGCTGCCACTTTGCTCTTTTACTTTAATGTGGTAATGCCGGCATTGGACTGGGGTGAGCACAGTAATAAGTCTTACAGCACTAGGTTAAAGTCCAACAGGTTTATTTCGAATCACCAGCTTTCGGAGCACAGCTCCTTCCTCAGGTGAATGAAGAGGTGGGTTCCAGAAACATATACATAGATAAAGTCAATGATGCAAGACAATACTTTTGAATGCAAGTCTTTGCAGGTAATTAAGTCTTTACAGGACCAGACAGAGTGACTGGAGAGAGGGATAATCACAGGTTAAAGAGGTGTGAATTGTCTCAAGCCAGGACAGTTGATAGGATTTCGCAAGCCTAGGCCACATGGTGGGGAGGTGACTGTACTATGACATAATTCCAAGGTTCCGGTTGAGGCCGTACTCATGTGTGCGGAACTTGGCGAAGTTTCTGCTCGACGATTCTGCATTGTCGCGCATCCTGAAGGCTGCTTGGAGGGGCTACTCCCTCTTAATAATAATAATAATAATCTTTATTTTTGTCACAAGTAGGCTCACATTAACACCACCATGGAGCAGCATGGTGGTGCAGTGGTTAGCACTGCTTCCTCAGGGCGCCGAGGTCTCAGGTTCGATCCCGGATCTGGGTCACTGTCCATGCAGAGTTTGCACATTCTCCCTGTGTTTGCGTGGGTTTCACCCCCACAACCCAAAGATGTGCAGCCCAGGTGGATTGGCCACGCTAAATTGACCCTTAATTGGAAAAAGTGAATTGGGTACTTTAAATTAAAAAAAAACACGGTTCTGTGAGGGCCACGAAGAATCCAGCACGAGTTTTCAGGATAGAAAGAAATAACATTTATTTACAATAACATACATATACAACAGCAGCAGCAACTTCCCTTGCTGCTCATTCCGCTCTCTCCCTGGTTCCAAACTGGCCAGCTCTATTTATGCAGGGAGTCTGCTAATGATTTCTCTGCCCCCCTCATTGGGGAAGCTCATACTCCCACAGGATTGTGGGATTGTCATTGATCCCCAGCCAATGGTAAGCAGGCAGGTTATAACACACGGCAATGAAGTTACTGTGAAATTCCCCGAGTCGCCACATTCCGGTACCTGTTCGGGTACACAGGAGAATTCAGAATGTTCAATTCACCTAACAGCACGTCTTTCAGGCATTCTAGAACGAGAGGTAATAGTCTGAGGATAAGATGGGCAGCATTGTAGGACAGTGGTTACCACAGTTGCTTCACATCTCCAGGGTCCCAGGTTCGATTCTGGCTTGAGTCACTGGCTGTGTGGAGTCTGCATGTTCTCCCCGTGTCTGTGTTGGTTTTGTACAGGTGCTCCAGGTTCCTCCCACAGTTCAAAGATGTGCAGGTTAGGTAGATTAGCCATGATAAACGGTGGATTGGCCATGATAAATTGCCCTTAGTGTCCAAAAAGGTTTGGTGGGTTACGGGGATGGCGTTGGGGCGTGGGCTGGGGTGAGGTGCTCTTTCCAGGGGCTGGTGCAGACTCGATGGGCAGAATGCCCTCCTTTTGCACTGTAAATTCTATGATTCCACCGGGTGCTTCAGTTTCCTCCCACAAGCCCCGAAAGACGTGCTGTTAGATCATTTGGACATTCTGAATTCTCCCTCTGTGTGTCCGTACAGTCGCCAAAAGGTGGAGCATAGGGGCTTTTCACAGTAACTTCATTGCAGTGTTAATGTAAGCCTACTTGTGACAATAAAGATTATTTTTTTAAAAAGGTAACAAATTCTAAAGAGTTGAGGAGAAACTGCTTCTCCCAAAGGGCTGTGAATCTGTGGAATTCACTATCCCAGAGTGTGATGGAGCTGGGACAGTGAGTAAATTTAAGGAGGAATTAGACAGATTTTTAATCGGGTTGAAGGATTATACTTGATGGGCCAAATGGCCTAACTCTGCTCCTATATCTTATGACCTTCTGAAAGGGGGAGACATTGATTTGCTCCCAGATGTTGCCCAGAGGAGGAAGTTTTAGTCTGAAACTCATTGTCCAACCTCCAAATTGTGACATCACAAAGGAGCTCATCCTCTAAATCAACCAATCGGAATAAATACGCTCCGCGGTGACGTCACTGCCCACGCGCGGACGCGGGAGCCCCGCCCCCACCCATTGTTCCCCTTCCCCCACATATTCTCCAAAGGAGATTTCAAGGCAACCGGCTGACAGTTCGGGCGTCGGTGATCTCCCCCTCCCCTGACCCGGGACTGCGCATGTCGAAGGGAAGAGGAAGCTGCGCATGTGCAGGGAAACTCACTTCTGCTGACCTTCCTGCTGAGGTGTTGACCAATAGGAAGATTGGAGGACCGGAAGGACTCTGTTTCTCCGCCAATCAGAACTCCCCCATTGTCTCAATGCGGAAGCTGGACATGGAGGTTCTTGCCGAGCAAAGCTGTTGTTCCCCGAACCCTGAATGAGCTGCACACAGACTGCAAACTCCTCCTGTCTCCTTCATCTGTGAGTAAAACACTTTCTTTTCTCCCCCTTTCCATTTATTGTCTCATTCTCACCTTCAATTGGTGACTTGCAGCAACTGAAGGGAAAGGAAGTGAATCCAGGGAGGGTGCAGACTCTGGAAAGCTTGGCCCAGGTCTCTCTCTCTCTTAAAGACATTGACATCCTTTGCTCCCTCAGCTTGACACTTTTATTTGTCTGGCTAAAATGATGGTCTCTTTCCTAATATTCACATTTAAAAGACTGGTTTCCCCAGGAGATGACTGACATTAAAGGGAACAGTAAACAGGACAAATCAAACCCAACCAATTACTTCCCTCGGAATATTCTCCACCATCAGCAAAGTGATGGATGGAGTCATTAACAGCGCTATCAAGTGGTACTTACTCAGCAAAACCTGCTCACGGATGCTCAGTTTGGGTCCAACACTCAGCTGCTGACCTCATTACAGCCTTGGTTCAAACATGGACAAGAGCTGAATGCCCGAGGTGAGGTGAGAGTGACAGCCCTTGGCATCAAGGCAGCATTTGACCGAGTATGGCATCAAGGATGCCCAGCTAAACTGGAGTCAATGAGAATCGGGGAAAACTCCCCGCTGGTTGGAGTCAAACCTGGCACAAAGGAAGATGGTTGTGGTGGTTGGAGGTCAATCATCTCAGCTCCAGGAGTTCCTCAGGACAGTTTCCTCGGCCAAACCATCTTCAGCAGCTTCATCAATGATCTCCCTTCCATTATAAGGTGAGAAGTGGTGATGTTTGCAGATGACTGCACAATGTTCAGCACCATTCTCAACTCCTCAGATAATGAAGCAGTCCATGTCCAAATTCAGTAAGACCTGGACAATATCCAGGCTTGGCCTAACAAGTGGCAAGTTACATTGTGCGACACAAGTACCAGGCAATGACCATCTCCAACAAAGGAGGATCTAATCACCGCCCCTTGACATTCAGTGGCATTAGCATCGCTGAATCCTCCACAACCAACATTCTGAGGGTTACCATTGATCAGAAACTGGACTGGACCAACCATATTAATACGGTGACCATCAGGGCAGGTCAAAGACTTCAGCGAGTAACAGACCTCCTGACCCCCAAAGCCTGTCCACCATATACAAGGCATAAGTCAGGCGTGTAATAGAATAATCACCACTTGCCTGGTTGAGTGCAGCTCCAACAACACTCAAGATGCTACTCTACACCATCCAGAACAAAGCAGCCTGCTTGACTGCGCCCCATTCCACAAATATTCAAACCCTCCACCACCGACGAACAGTGGCAGCCGTGTGTATCATCTACAAGATGCACTGCAGTAACTCACCAAGGTTCCACAGACAGCACCTTCCAAACCCATGACCACTACTATATAGAAGGACAAGAGCAGCAGATACCTGGGAACCCCACTACCTGGAGGTTCACCTCCAAGTCACTCACCAGACGGACTTGGAAATATATCGCCGTTCCTTCATTGTTGCTGGGGCGACATCCTGGAACTCCTTCCCTGGGGCAGCATGGTAGCATGGGGCAGCACGGTAGCATGGTGGTTAGCATAAATGCTTCACAGCTCCAGGGTCCCAGGTTCGATTCCCGGCTGGGTCACTGTCTGTGCGGAGTCTGCACGTCCTCCCCGTGTGTGCGTGGGTTTCCTCCGGGTGCTCCGGTTTCCTCCCACAGTCCAAAGATGTGCGGGTTAGGTGGATTGGCCATGCTAAATTGCCCGTAGTGCCCTAAAAAGTAAGGTTAAAGGGGGGGTTGTTGGGTTACGGGTATAGGGTGGATACGTGGGTTTGAGTAGGGTGATCATTGCTCGGCACAACATCGAGGGCCGAAGGGCCTGTTCTGTGCTGTACTGTTCTATGTTCTATGATAGAACAGTGGATGTACCTACAACTCAAGGACTGCAGCGGTTCAAGACGGCAACTCATCACTCCCTTCTGAAGGGCAAGTAGGGATGGGCAATAAATGCTGGCTGAATCAGCGACTCTCACATCCCGTAAATGAATTTTTAAAAATTTTATATCGGACAGAGATGTTATAGTGTTATATGGAATGTAATATATATATTATTGATGGTTCTGTCATAAAATACATGTATTATTAGTTCTAGTTTTGTAATATAGTACTGTACCTACATTATATATTTCTAGTCATACAGTCATTGCAGCACTGACAGAATCCATTTGGCAACTCGAGTCAATGCTGACTCTCTGTACAGCAATCCAGTCAGTCCCATTCCCCCTCGATATCCCTGTTCACCTAAAAGCTTATTTTCTTCATATTTTGTTTTGAATTATTGATCATCTCGACTTCCACCCTTGTGGGCAGTGGGTTTCTGCTCATGACCACTCCATGACTAAATAAAATTCCTCAGAATCTCCCCATCTCTAATTAGTGAATATACTTCGATGGAGAGTCTCTACTCTTGCACAGGTTGTAGTGAGTTTAGATTTGTTGATGAGCATCAATCAGCACCTTCATAAGAATTGGGAGGGGAAGGAAGTGAATCCAGTCTGTATATTACACACATTTTTCATCCAGTAACATAGACATATATCTGTCTGGCAGTCTCTGTGTCCAGGACAGGAAGCAGTGAGCATGGATCTGTCAATCAGCCTGAATCAGCACCTTCAGGAGAATTGGGAGGGTGAATATTAGATACAGCAGAGTGAGAATGGAGGGAGAGTGTGTGGAATGGAGATTTAGAGTATTTGAGGGAAAGAGAGAGAGCAAACAATGTTCGATAGAAACTAGAATTGTCGGTTCTGAATTTCTGTCCTGCATTGACAGTGATGATTTTTGTAAAATCTTTTTGCAGGAAGTTAGAACAAGAGGGGTTGAGGTGGATATCTCAAACTAAATATCACGTCAAGAACTGACTGAGTCACTCAAATCTTGGGAGTCGAATATCATCGGCCTTTGAATCTAGAAGGAGAGCTGTTTGTCTATTCTGTCTGCTTCAAGAGATTTTAAACATCAGTGTGTCTGGAAAAGCACTGAGACACACACACCCGTGTGAGACTGTGACAGAGCACTGACTGTGGAAAGAGCTTTAACCAGTTACACAGCCTGAAAAAATACGACACCATTCACAGCAGGGCAAGATTGTAGCGGTGTTCTGTGTGTGGACGCGGCTTCAACTGACCGTCCAACGTGGTGAGACGCAAGATCACCCGGACCATGGAGAAACCATGGAAATGTGAGGACTGTGGGATGGGATTCACAGCCCCATGCCAGCTGGAAAGTCACCAACGCAGTCACACTGGAGAGAGGCCTTTCACCTGCTCTCAGTGTGAAAAGGGATTCGCTGTCATTGGCAACCTGCGGAGACATGAACGAGTTCACACTGGGGAGAGGCCATTCACCTGCTCTGACTGTGGGAAGGGATTCACTCGATTAACCAACCTGCAGAGCCACCAGAGAGTTCACACCAGGGAGGGGCCATTCATCTGCACTGTGTGTGGGAAGGTATTCACTCAGTTATCCTACCTGCAGAACCACCAGAGAATTCACACCGGGGAGAGGCCATTCATCTGCACTGTGTGTGATAAGCGATTCGCTCAGTTATCCTACCTGCAGAACCACCAGCGAGTTCACACCGGGGAGAGGCCATTCATCTGCACTGTGTGTGATAAGGGATTCACTCGGTTATCCCACCTGAAGAGACACCAGAGCGCTCACACCGGGGAGAGACCATTCATCTGCACTGTTTGTGATAAGGGATTCACTCAGTTATCCAACCTGCAGACACACCAGCGACTTCACACCGGGGCGAAGCCATTCATCTGCCCTGTGTGTGATAAGGGATTTGCTCAATTATCCAGCCTGCTGAACCACAATGCCAATCACACCAATGAGAGACCCTTTAAATGCTCTGACTGCAGGAAGGGTTTCAAAAGTTCACAGTTACTGATGTCCCACCAGCGCATTCACTCTGAGGAGAGACCGTTCAGCTGCTCTCACTGCACAAAGAGCTTTAGAACCTCATCCAACCTGATCAAACACGAGCGAGGTCACACCTCACAATGAAGCAGAATACCCAGAGGCCTTGTTCATTGTGGCCGGGGACTTTAACCAGGCCAACCTCGAGTGTACAGCCAAAATTCCACCACCACATCTCCTGTCCCAACAGGGGCCCCAACATCCTTGACCACTGCTACACAAACAGCAGGGCCGCCTCTCAATCCATCCCCCAACAGCACTTCGGAAAATCGGACCACAAGATGGCACTCCTTCTCCTGGCATACAAGCAGAAACGTAACGGGAGAATCCAGTTAAGAAGGTCGTGCAATGCTGATCCGAGGCAACAGAAGAGCTCCTAAGGACTGCTTGGAGTCAGTGGACTGGTCCATATTCAAGAACTCAGCAGCCAACCTAAACGAGTTTGCCAGCACCATCACAGACTTCATCAGTAAATGTGTAGAATATTGTGTGTCAAAGAAAGTAATATCTATGTTACCCAACCAGAAACCATGGTTTAATCGGGTGATTCACTCCGTACTGAAGGCCAGGTCTGAGGCATTCAAGACAGGCGACCCTGACCTATACAAGAAATCTAGGTACGACCTCCACAAAGCCAACAGGGACGTCAAGAAACAATACCAGACTAAGCTAGAATCACAGACTAATGACATGGACTCTCGTCGGTTGTGGCAAGGCTTCAACAACATAATGAGCTGCGAAGCCGAGAAGAATCTTTGGCAACAGGGCACCCCTCCCCTGACAAATTCAATGCATTCTATGTTCACTTCAACAGGAAACCAACAAATCTTTGTCAACTGCCCCAGCAACCTTGGACACACCCATACCAACCGGAACAGCCTCCAAAGTCAGATCGGCCTTCTTGAAAGTGAACCCTCGGTCAGCGGCAGGTCCTGACGGGATCCCTGGTCGTGCACCCAGATACTGTGTGGACCAACTGGTGGACCTGTTTCCGGACATCCTCAACCTCTCCCTACTCCGTTCCGAGATTCCCACCTGCTTCAAGAAGATCACAATCCATACCGGTGGCAAAGGAGAACCAGGCAACGTGCCTCAATGACTACCATCCGGTGGCCTTGGCATCGATCATTATGATGAGCTTCGAGAGGTTGGCCATGAGACACGTCAACTCCAGACTCCCAGAATGCCTTGATCCACTGCAATTCGCATCCCACCGCAACCGGTCCACCGCAGACACCATGGCCCTACCTGTCCACCGCAGACACCATGGCCCTACCTGTCCACCGGAGACGCCATGGCCCTACCTGCCCACCGCAGACGCCATGGTCCTACCTGTCCACCGCAGACCCCATGGTCCCTACCTGTCCACCGCAGACACCATGGCCCTACCTGTCCACCGCAGACGCCACCGCCATCTCCCTGGCCCTACACTCATTCCTGGAGCATCTCGACAACAAGGACTCCTATGTCAGACTCCTATTCATTAACTACAGCTCTGCCTTCAACTCCATAATCCCAGCCAAGCTCATGTCAAAACCTAGGACTTGGCTCCTCCCCCTGCAACTGGATCATTGACTTCCTGATACATAAACCACAATCAGTAAGGATAAACAACAATGCCTCCTCCTTTGCGATAGTCCTCAATACCGGTGCCCTACAATATTCCCTGTACACACACGACTGTGTGGCAGAATTTGGCTCCCGCTCCATGTTTGCCGATGACACGACTGCAGTGGGTCAGATCTCAAACAACGATGAGTCAGAATACAGGAGGGAGATAGAGAACCTAGTGGCGTGGTGTAATGACAACAATCTCTCCCTCAATGTCAGCAAAACTAAGGAGCTGGTCATTTACTTCAGGAAGCAAAGTATCTTACACACCCCTGTCTGCATCAATGGTGCCGAGGGGAGATGGTTGACAGCTTCAAATTGCTAGCTGTGCAAATCAACAACAATCTGTCCCGGTCCACCAATGTCAACACTATGACCAGGAAAGCACAACAGTGCTTATACTTCCTCAGGAAACTAAGGAAATTCAGCATGTCTACATTGAATCTTACCAATTATTACAGATGCACCATAGAAAGCATCCTATCTGGCTGCAGCACAGCTTGGTATGGCAACTGCTTGGCCCAAGACTTGTAAGAAACTACAGAGTCGTGAAGACAGCCCAGTCCATCTCACAAACCTGTCTCCCATCCATTGACTCTGTCATGGCTGATATGTTCCCAGTGCCCCATTCTATCCCTGCAGCCCTGCAATTTAGTTCCCTCAAATGCCGATCCAATTTCCGTTTGAAATCCTCCATTGTCTTCATTTCCACACAACATCTCTCCCTCACAGGTAGCGAATTCCAGGTTATTATCATTCGCCGCATCAAAATATTTCCCCACCCCCCCGCCCTTCCAACTTGATTTTCAAATTTGCTGATGACACCACCGTGGTGGGTCGGATCTCAAACAATGACGAGACAGAGTACAGGAATGAGATAGAGAATCTGGTGAACTGGTGCGACGACAATAATATCTCCCTCAATGTCAACAAAATGAAGGAGATTGTCATCGACTTCAGGAAGCGTAGTGGAGAACATGCCCCTGTCTACATCAATGGGAACGAAGTAGAAAGGGTCGAGAACTTCAGGTTTTTAGGTGTGCAGATCACCAACAACCTGTCCTGCCCCCCCACCCCCCATGCCGACACTATAGTTAAGAAAGCCCACCAACGACTCTACTTTCCCAGAAGACTGAGGAATTTTGGCATGTCAGCTACGACTCTCACCATCTTTTATAAGTGCACCATAGAAAGCATTCTTTCTGGTTGTATCACAGCTTGGTATGGAGCCTGCTCTGTCCAAGACCGCAGGAAATTACAAAAGGTCATGAATGTAGCCCAATCCATCACGCAAACCAGCCTCTCATGCATTGACTCTGTCTACAATTCCCGCTGCCTCGGAAAGACAACCAGCATAATGAAGGACCCCACGCACCCCAGACATACTCTCTTCCACCTTCTTCCGTCAGGAAAAGGATACAAACATTTGAGGTCACGTACCAACGGATTCAAGAACAGCTTCTTCCCTACTGCCATCAGACTTTTGAATGGACTTACCTCGTATTAAGTTGATCTTTTCTCTACACCCTAGCTAATACTGTAACATTATATTCTGCAGTCTCTCCTTCCTTTCCTATATATGGTATGCACTGTCTGTATAGCATGCAAGAACCAATACTTTTCACTGTATACAATACATGTGACAATAAATAAAATCAAATAAACTTGTCATAATCTTGTCCACCTCTCTCAAATCTCCCCTTGACCTCCTTTGCTCCAAGTTGAACAATCCCAGCCTGACCTGAACAAACAAACAGAATATGTTAATACCTGGAATCGGACGGGAATGTTTAATTTCTGTTTGAAAGATACTGGGAATATTGTCCTGGATAATAAATGATTGGAATGTTTACCTTGGGTGTGGTTGAATGGAATATATCAATCTGGTATCCACCTACGCTCTAGTGAAAGTCTGGAATGTGCAGATGGGATGAATAAGTTGATCACTATCTCTTGGAAATATTGACATGCTTTTACAAAAAATTTAGAGGACCCAATTATTTTTTTCCAATAAAGGGGCAATCTAGCGTGGCCAATCTACCTACCCTGCACATCTTTTGGGTTGTGGGGGTGAGACCCACGCAGACACGGGGGAATGTGCAAACTCCTCACAGACAGTGACCTGGGGCTGGGATCAAACCCGGGTCTTCGGCGCCATGAGGTAGCAGTGCTAACCACTGTGCCACCCAGATATATTTACATCCTGGCCCATGAACTTTGTTTTTAAGAAACCCACATTTGAAAGTCCGGCCACAACATGAAATATCAGCACCACAACAGGGCAAATCAGAAAGACAGACACTCACTTTGATATTTTCATTAGCGCATCTGAGAGTTAAGAATATGTGACATGATTTTGGGATCCCGGTGTGGGTGTGCAGTTGTGATTTGTTACATGTGAAAAATAACAAGCCTAAATTCATGGTGAAATGGACTGAAGACCGGGTCCCAAACACACACAGCTACTGGAGACACAGCAGGAGATGAAATGGTTAATGTGGCCAGGGGATTGAGACACCATTGTGACATCATCAAGACATTGACACACACTCCAGAGAGAAACTGACTTTAAAACAATCCGGATAGAATTAAACACACTGGACATGGGCAAAGTGGGAGTGAAATTAAAGCGATAATGGGCTATGAAGGGCTTGGGAGAAATAATACTGAGTAAGAACTGTCCACAAAGAGAGAGCTGGAGAATCCTTTACACCCATGTTTGATCTGTTGCTTGAAGCATCTGTCCTAATGTGCCAGTGACCTAGAACTCACGGCGCTCCTTCAGGAGAAAATATTGAGTAGATGTTACCCCAGGCAAGGCCAGAACAGAAATGGGAAAATAACTGAATGAAATTCAGTGAGGGGTCGGAGAGAGTTTTTCTCCCCCTCTCGGTGTGGAGTGTAAGATTCCTGCGGACTCCCTACTTCAGGTTTTCTTACTAATTAGTGAACATTAAATTAATTTCTATGACTGGCTGTAGATTTATTTTGAATTTGATTGTTACACTTCCCCTGTTTTTATTCCTGTTGTGATTACGCTCTGGGTAAGGATGGTTGACAGGTGACAGGATGGGAAATTGTGGTTTGGGTCTTCACTGACCAAATGTTTTATTGATCCGAAAGGTGTAAAAGGGACCAAACTCCAGCAGAAATCGAGCAGAGCTGAGAACAGACGACTTGCTGTGTGGGAACAGGGAGATAAACAGCTCCCAGAGGACAGAGAAAACAAGAGTGCCTGGAATGCTAGACAACACCTGGGTGTCAAGGCCACCATGTTTTCACTGCTTGGCATGGGAATGCTGACTCCCTGTATCGGGGACAGAACGTGGGGAAGACAATTGTTTGAGAGTTTGACGTGGCTGTGATGGGTACAGATGGTTCAATGACAGGCTTTGTAATTGGTCCATGTGTAAGGAATCTTTTTTAAATCCTTGTCTGATCCATGTCTCCCTTTTTATTACTGTCTTGTTCGCTGCTGCACCATTGCAGATTCTGGGTTTGAACTACACACTTTGGAAATGCCCAGCTGCAAGCTGTTAGTTGAACTGACCAAAGGGATTCACGTCTGTGCTGTGTGGTCGGGTCCCGTGATGTCATTTTGATGGACTTGGCTAGCAGTCAATCAGTTCTTCTAAAATTCCGAGATTTACTTCATTCTGATTGGTGGAACCCTTCAGAAACTTCTGAAGGGAAGGCTAGGAGAAGAAGCAATCTCCATTTTAATTCACTTCTATTTAGACATAGAAGGCAGCACACAGCAAGTCTGGACTCTCTCTATTACCTCTCTGCCTGGTGATTTAAAATGCTTCCAGCCAGCCTGTGAAAGTTCCACTGGAAGCTAAAACAGATTCTCTCTCAGCTGAGGGCTTGTGACCAAATACCTTCCTCTTTCTGCACAACCTGGGAGCTGTTGGCAAGTTGTCATCTCTGTTCTGATTTGGCAACTGTGAGGCCAGAGCTCTGAGTTTTCTCTCACCTGTTGGACTCCTCCTGAGGGTTCCGGATAAAGAGAGGGGCCATTGAAAATCCATTTAAAACTCTCATGTTGAGAACTTCAGTGAGGCTGGTCGTCCGTCTGGTGGTCCATCAATGACCCTGACTCCACCACTCCCTGGGGAAGAGAGATTCACAGACCCATAGACCTCAGGGGAAAGAAATATCCTCATCTGTGTCTTCAATGGGAAACCCCTTTTAAATGTAGTTCTAGTCTCTGCCACAAGGGGAAACATTCTCTCCTCATTCTCTCTGTCAATTCCTCTCAGGATTTCATGTGTTTCAATAAGATCATCTCTCATTGTTCTAAACTGCAATGGATACAGTCCCAACCTGTCAAACCTTTCCTCAGAGGATAACCCCCTCATTCCAGGAATCCGGAGAGTCAATCTCCTCTGAACTGCTTACATTGCAATTATCCCATTTCTGAAATAAGGAGACCCAAACTGTACACAGTGCTCTAAATATGGTCTCACCAAGGCCCTGTACAACTACACCAAAACATCCCGAGTTTAATATTCCAGTCTCTTTCCATCTATACCTACCGCTGCCTGGGGAAAGCGGGCAGCATAATTAAAACCTCTCCCACCCGGCTTACTCACTCTTCCAACTTCTTCCATCGGGCAGGAGATACAGAAGTCTGAGAACACAAATGAACAGACTCAAAAACAGCTTCATCCCCACTGTCACCAGACTCCTAAATGACCCTCTAATGGACTGACCTCATTAACACTACACCCTGCATGCTTCATCCGATGCCAGTGCTTATGTAGGTACATTGTATACCTTGTGTTGCCCTATTATATATTTTTTTAAATTCTCTTTTCTTCCCATGTACTTAATGATCTGTTGAGTTGCTCACAGGAAAATACTTTTCACTGTACCTCGGTACACGTGACAATAAACAAGTCCAATCCAATCCAAACAACAATATTTAATTGGCCTTCCTAATCTGCTTTATCTGCAAACTGACTTCTTGAGGTTCCTGTATCAGGATATCCAGATCCCTCTGTACCTCAGAGTTCTGCAATCTCTCTCCAATTAAATAATGCTCAGTTTAATTTAACCATTTTTGCCAAAGTGGGCACGCTCACATTTTCCCACCTTATGCTTCATCTGTCAATGTGTTCCCACTCACTTAATCTGTTTATTGTCCTTTGCAGACTCCTTAAGTCCACTTCACAAATTACTTTCCGACCTGTCTTTGTGTCATCAGAATATCTAGCTGCCATACATTCAACCCCATCATCCAACTCATTAATATAGATTGTAAATAGTTGATGGCCCAGCACTGATTCTTGTGACACTTGTCACATCTTACCAACCCAAACGTAACCCATTTATGCCCCCTCTCTGCTTCCTGTTAGCTAACCAACCCTCTATCCATGCTGATCTATTGCTCCTCCCCCCCCCCCCCCCCCCCCACGAGCTCTTAATATGTGTAATAACCTTTGATGTGACACCCTGGGGAATACCTTCCGGAAACCTAGGTAAACCACATCTACAGGTTCCCCTTTATTGACATCCCTTGTTACTTCCTGAAAAAGACTCAATAAATTAGTCAATCCCAATTGACTCTCTGAACCACATTTTCAAACATTGTGTCAAAAGAAAACTCAAATCTCCTCTCCCGCTCTGGCTCCTTTACAATTAGCTTAAGAGAAACTCACTTTCAGTTAAAGAGCCTGTCAACGTCTTTCACCCACTTTCCCCAAAGTGAATGAATTTGAGCAGAAAAATACCACCAAAATTCAAATATTTTCAATGAAATAAGTTTATTAATAAAATAGAACATGGTTTAAAAAAATATTGGAACATTACTTGTGGATCAAAGACAACCAGAGTAAAAGAATAACCATGAAAGGATGTTCACAATGTTCGGGACCCAAATGTTTCTCTTCAGTTCTTCTGTAGCCTGTTCCCGTGATTCTCCACTTTGTACACAGGAGCACTGAACCCCGGGTTCAAGACACCATCAGCCCTGATCATCCCCATCCCCTGATTTCCCAGTCAGTCCTCTATTAGTGTGACACCCATGGCAGATTCCCAACTGGGGCACAGGCCCTGTTATTCTCAGCTAAATTCAGCCCTCAGCTCTGTCGCTTGGCTGTCATTGACACAATCAATAACAAGTCAGAAAGGTGGCCGAGGCTCAAATGGAAGACAAAACTTGTGGATTAGGATCTCTGTAAAGATCAGTAACTTCAAAACAAAAATCAAATCCCCTGTCAACAAATTACAGGATCACATGACAGGACATAAGGTTTTATAACTTTTACTGCAACAAACAAACAAGAAGCAACATTAACTAAATATTATTTTTGTAGGAAACCTACACCTTAAAAGTATCAGTGCAAAGTGATTATTCATTCCCGAGGGCTCTGTTCTTTTCTTTTCCCAATCTGGTAGCCCTTAGCTGCAGAACTGTCTTTCACAGTGAAAGATTGGCTGGCGACCAGAAAACTGAGACTAGCATAAATAGGTAATTTGCAGGTTGGCAAGATGTAACAAGAGGTATGTCACAGGGATCAGTGCTGGGGCGTCAATCTTTTACAATTTGTATCAATGACTTGGATGATGGGTCTGAAGGTATGATTGTTGAGTTTGCTGATGATGCAGGCAAAAAGGAAAAGGAGGTGGTGTTGCATTGATAATGAAGAATGGCATCAGTACAATAAGGGAGGATCTCAGATCAGGAATACAAAATGTGGAATCTGTTTGGGTGGAGCTAAGAAACAGCATGGATTGGGTTTGGTGCCAGAGGCACATTGCTGCCTACTCACCCCGAGGAGGTTGTACAGATTTTACAGTGCAGCTCCTTCACCTGATGAAGGAGCTGTGCTCCGAAAGCTAGTGATTCGAAACAAACTTGTTGGATCTTAACCTGGTGTTGTAAGACTTCTTAACATGGATTTAGGAATAGGAAATCATGTTTGGCGAACCTTTTGGAGTTTTGAGGATGTTATGAACAGAATTGATGAAGAGGAGTCCGTGGACATGGCACACTTGGATTTTCAGAAGGTTTATGATAAACACCCCACAGGAGGTTAGTCAGTAAAATGAAAACACATGGGATGGGAGGTAATATACTGGCATGGAGTGAGGATTGGCTAACAGGCAGAAAACAGAGAGGAGAAATAAATGGGTCATTCTCACCATGGCAGGTTGGGACTAGTGGGTACCACAAGGATCAGTACTTAGGTCCCAGCTGTTCACAGTTTATACAATGATTTGGATGTGGGGCCAAATGTAATATTTCCAAGTTCACCGATCACACAAAGCTCGGTGGGAATGTGTGTTGTGAGGAAGATGTAAAACGGCTACAGGAGAATTTAGACAGACTCAGTGAGTGGGCAAGGACATGGCAGATGGAATATAATGTGGAAAAATGTAAGATTATCACTTTGGTCGAAGGAACCGATGAGCAGAGTATTTCTGAAATGGTCAGAGATTAGAAAGTGTAGATGTACAAAGGGACCTGGGTGTCCTCATCAATAAGTCACTGAAGGCTAACATGCAGGTGCAGCAAGTTATTAGGAAGGCTGATGGGGTGTTGGCCTTTATCACAAGAGGATTTCAGTACAGGAGTAGTGAAGACTTACTTCAATAGTATAGAACCTTGGTTAGACCACAGCTGGAGTACTGTGTGCAGTTTTACTGCCCTTACCTTAGGAAAGGTATTATTGCCACAGAGGGAGGGCAATGAAGGTTCACCAGACTTGTTCCAGGGATGGGAGGTGTTGTGTCTCTAAAACCTCAGACACTTCGATCAGTTTATTAATCAAATGTTTTACCCAGGTATCTTTACTGACCAGGTAAACAAAGGACAATGGAGTGTATAAATCACATAACTTTATTCCACAAGCAGTAAAACAGTTACCCTTAAATTATCCCACTAATTACAGTCCCAAGATTCTCAATAGTACCCGAGCCGATGGACTCATTCGAGCTGCGGGTTTGATTCTGTATCTCAATCTCCTCTGGGTCCTCTTGTGAGAAGATGGGTCTCGCCGCTGCTTCTTTCCGTCTCTGGTCAGTCGTCTCGATTACCTCTGCGTGGAGTCTTCACTGCTGGGCGGTCCGAGGGTTCGATCATTATACCCTTTCTGTGCCCTTCCAGAATGTTCTCTGACCCCAGCCGATGAGGTCACAGGGTGGGTGTGGCACCACCCAATGGGGTTACTAATGGCCACTCAGCAGGACACCGGGAATCTGTCCACCGGAGTCCATTTCCCGGTGCATTGTTTGTTATGTAACTTTGTCTATTCAAAACAATCAATCGATGAACAGAGCCAATTATCTCTTGATTGGTGATTGATAGAACAGAGCAGCTCCAGACATGGGCTGGCAGCTTGTCGGAGTTCGGTGTATTCAGGCTGGTTGCTGGAGCTGCTGTGGCTCCATTTAAAATGGCCAATTTTTAATTTAAAGTGTCTGATTTTATCGAGCCTAAAATACAGGCCACTGCACATTTTACCAGAGGACTATCCTATGGTGAGACATTGGGGAAACTGGGCCTGTATTCACAGTTGTCTGTGCTAGATTGGGAAATTACAATAAAAGCTATGATGATAGACAGGCAATCACAAGTATTTGAGAAATTGTTACATATTTACATAAAATATAGACTCCCTTAATAAACAAAAATCCAACAGAAGTTTTGCAACCGTGGCTAATAAGCAAAGTTAAAGATTGCATTAGATCAAAGGAAGAGGTTCATAAAGTGGCCAAAATCGTAGTAAGCCTGAGGATTGGGAACTTGGTCCTCCTTTGCTGAAAACCAAACCAAGAGACTGATAAAGAAAGAGAAAATAGAATATGAGAGCAAACAGGCGGGAAACATAAAACCGACAGGAAAAGCTCCTGTAGGAATGTGAAAAGGAAAAGATTAGCAAAGACCAATGTGGGTCCATTCCAGGCAGGAGACAGGAGAGTTTATAATGGGGAATAAGGAAATGACAGAGGAACTAAACAATGTGTGTCTGTCTTCACGGAGGAAGATACAGAAATTTCCCCCAAACATGAGAACACCAAGGGACTGGTGAGAATGAGGAACTGAAAGAGATTGGTAATCGTGAAAAATTAGTACTGGAGAAATTAATGTGGTTGAAAGTTAATAAATGGTATTTTTTCCATGTATGGAATGATCTGTCTGGACTGTACGTAGAACAATACTTTTCACTGTACCTCGGTACACGTGGCAATTAAGAAATAAATCAGAAATCTCCAAAAGCTGATGCTCTACATCCCAGAGAGTTGAAAGAGGCGGCTGGAGAGATAGTGGATACATTGGTGATCATCATTTGGGGATTTATTAACTTTCAACCACATTAATTTCTCCAGTGCTACTTTTTCACTAATACTAATCACTTTCAGTTCCTCGTGCTCACTAGTCCCTTGGTTCTCTCGTGTTTTTAGGACACTTTCTGTATCTTCCTCCGTGAAGACAGACACACGTTGTTTAGTTTCTCTGCCATTTCCTTATTCCCCATTATAAACTCTCCTGTCTCTGCCTGGAATGGACCCACATTGGTCTTTGGTAATCTTTTCCCTTTCACATTCCTACAGGAGCTTTTCCAGTCGGTTTTTATGTTTCTCGCCAGTTTGCTCTCATATTCTATTTTGTCTGTTTTTTTAATAAACATTTTATTAAGGTTTTTTTGGGCATTGAAACAGCAGCAATATAAGCAATGTACATAAAAATATAAACATAGTGCAAATACCACCTCCCTCCCCACAAGTCCCACCATTACTTAACCCCCTAATCTACGCTAACCATAGAAATTGTCATAGCTCCCCTCCCCTTTCTGCTGATGATTAATTCTCCGCAAAGAAGTCGACGAACGGTTGCCACCTCCCGGCGAACCCGAACAGAGACCCTCTCAAGGCGAACTTGATTTTCTCCAAACAGAGAAAGCCAGTCATGTCCGATAGCCAGGTCTCTGACTTTGGGGGCCTCGAGTCCCTCCATGCCAGTAATATCTGCCTCCGGGCTACCAGGGAAGCAAAGGCCAGAACGTCCGCCTCTTTCTCCTCCTGGATTCCCGGATCCTGCGACACCCTGAAAATCGCCACCTCTGGACTCAGTGCCACCCTCGTATTTAATACCTTGGACATGGTGTCGGCAAACCCCTGCCAAAATCCGCCCCCCCCCCCCCCCCCAAACCAGCCACCTCCTCACCATGGCTATATTAGCCGCCCAGTAATAATTGCTGAAATTCGGCAGCGCCAGCCCACCATCCCCCCGACTCCACTCGAGTACTACCCTCCCCACTCGCGGGGACTTGCCCCCCCCCACAAAGCCCACAATAACGTTATTGACCCGCTTAAAAAAGGACCGCGGGATGAAGATGGGGAGACATTGAAAAACAAACAGGAGTCTCGGGAGGACCGTCATTTTCACCGCTTGGACTCTGCCCGCCAGAGACAACGGGAGCGCATCCCATCTCCGGAAGTCATCTTCCGTCTGATCCACCAACCGGGCCAAGTTCAATGTATGTAGCCAGCCCCAATCCCTCGCCACCTGGATACCTAGGTACCAAGAAACAGTCAATAAAGTCCCTCCCAAATCCGAACCTCCCAAAAATAATCCCGCTCAAAAGCTTTCTCCGCATCCATCGCGGCCACTACCTCCACCTCACTACTTTCCGGGGGCATCATGATCATGTTTAACAGCTTTCGTACATTGGCCACGAGCTGCCTGCCCTTAACGAACCCCGTCTGATCCTCCACAATGATGTTCGGCACACAATCCTCAATCCTGGAGGACAAAAGTTTGGCCAGCAGTTTGGCATCTATGTTCAACAGGGAAATCGGCCCGTAGAACCCACATAGCTCCGGGTTCTTGTCCCATTTCAGGATAAGCGAAATCGTGGCCTGTGACATCGTCTGGGGCAGAACCCCCCCCCCATTTCCCTTGCCTCATTAAACACCTTCATCAGCACTGGTCCCAATATCCCGGAGAACTGTTTATAGAACTCCGCTGGGTACCCATCCGGTCCCGGGCCCTTACCTGCCTGCATGGCCTTCAGACCCTCCACTATCTCTTCCAACCCGATCAGGGCCCCCAGTCCTTCTACCAGCTCCCCATCCACCTTCGGGAAAGTCAGCCCCTCCAGGAAGTGCCTCATCCCCTCCGGCCCCTGCAGGGGGTTCTGACCTGTACAACCTGCTGTAAAAATCCCAAAACGTCTTACTAACCCCTACCGAGTCCCCAACTAAGTTCCCATCCCCGTCGATAACTTTCCCTATTTCTCTAGCTGCCTCCCTCTTTCTGAGCTGCTGTGCAAGCATCATACTGGCCTTCTCACAATGCTCCCCTCGCCTTTCTGAGCTGTTCCACTGCCCTCCCTGTGGGTAACAAGCCAAACTCCACCTGTAGTCTCCGTCGTTCCCTTAAATGCCCTTTCTCTGGAGTCTCCACGTACCTCCTGTCGACTTGTAGGATCTCTCTCACCAGTCGGTCTGTTTCTGCCCTGTCCATCCTGTCACTGTGAGCCAGGATCGAGATCAGTTCTCCTCTCACCACTGCCTTCAGCGCTTCCCAGAGCACTGCTGCTGAGACCTCCCCCGTATCATTCACCTGCGGGTAATACAGCATGCATTTCCTCAGCCTCTCACACACCGCTTCGTCCACCAACAGCCCTACATCCAACCTCCATTGCGGGCGCTAATTGCTATCTTTACTCACCTGCAGGTTAACCCAGTGTGGAGCTTGGTCCGAGATTGTAATCGCCGAATACCCCGTGTCCACCACCCCTGCCAGCAAGGCCCTACCCAAAACAAAGAAATCGATCTGAGAGTATACCTTATGTATGTGGGAGTAGAAAGAAAACTCCTTCACCGTTGGCTGCCTTAATCTCCATGGATCCACCCCCCCCCCCCCCCCCGATCTGTTCCATGAACCCTTTCAGTTCCTTTGCCACTGCTGGTACCCTGCCCGTTTTCAAGCATGATTGATCCAGGCCCGGATCAATAACTGTATTAAAGTCCCCTCCCATGATCAGTTTGTGCGAGTCCAGGTTTTATTTTCTCTTTATCAGTTTCTTGGTCCTCCATTGCTAAATTCTAAAACAAGTTCCCAATTCTCAGGCTCACTACTATTTTTGCCACTTTCTGAGCCTCTTCCTTTGATCCAATGGAATCTTTTCTTGTTCGCCACGGTTGCATCACTTTTCCTGTCTCAGATTCCCTGAGACAGAAAGAGAAGAGAGAACGAAATGCAGTCCTGGATGCAATTGAAGCAGAAACAATAACAGCAGAATCCGTCACTGTGATTAATTGTGAACTTGTCGGTGTCTCAGCAGGGATGAGGAAAGACAGAATCCCTTCCCACACTGAGAGCAGGTGAACGGCCTCTCCCCAGTGTGAATTTGCTGGTGTCTCTGCAGGCTGCTTGACTGAGTGAATCCCTTCCCACACTGAGAGCAGGTGAATGGCCTCTCCCCAGTGTGAACTCGCTGGTGTGTCAGCAGGTTGGATAAGTAAGTGAATCCCTTCTCACACTGAGAGCAGGTGAACGGCCACTCCCCAGTGTGAATTTGCTGGTGTTTCAGCAGGCTGCTTGACTGAGCGAATCCCTTCCCACACTGAGAGCAGGTGAACGGCCTCTCCCCAGTGTGAACTTGCTGGTGTCTCCGCAGGTTGGATAAGTCCGTGAATCCCTTTTCACATTGAGAGCAGGTGAACGGCCTCTCCCCAGTGTGAACTCGCTGGTGTGTCAGCAGGTTGGATAAGTAAGTGAATCCCTTCTCACACTGAGAGCAGATGAACGGCCACTCCCCAGTGTGAATTTGCTGGTGTTTCAGCAGGCTGCTTGACTGAGCGAATCCCTTCCCACACTGAGAGCAGGTGAAAGGCCTCTCCTCAGTGTGAACTTGCTGGTGTCTCCGCAGGTTGGATAAGTCCGTGAATCCCTTCTCACACTGAGAGCAGGTGAACGGCCTCTCCCCAGTGTGAACTTGCTGGTGTCTCAGCAGGCTGCTTGACTGAGTGAATCCTTTCCCACACTGGGAGCAGGTGAACGGCTTCTCCCTAGTGTGAACTCGCTGATGTGTCTGCAGGCTGATCAACTGAGTGAATCCCTTCCCACACTGAGAGCAGGTGAATGGCCTCTCCCCAGTGTGAATTCGCTGGTGTGACTTCAGGTTTTCTAACCGAGTGAATCCCTTCCTACACTGAGAGCAGGTGAACGGCCTCTCCCCAGTGTGACTGCGTCGGTGAACCTCCAG
The DNA here is from genome assembly GCF_902713615.1 of Scyliorhinus canicula. Classification (NCBI taxonomy): domain Eukaryota; kingdom Metazoa; phylum Chordata; class Chondrichthyes; order Carcharhiniformes; family Scyliorhinidae; genus Scyliorhinus; species Scyliorhinus canicula. Next base: position 125,537,709 of record NC_052162.1, read on the forward strand.
CCGAGATGGGGTTCTGTATCCCTTCCCACAGTCCCCACATTTCCACGGTTTCTCCATGTTTTGGGTCAACTCGTGTCTCTCCGGGTTAGACAATCAGTTGAGGCCTCGGCCACACACAGAACACGTGTCCGGTCTCTCCCCGCTGTGAATGGTGTAATGCTTTTTTCAGGCTGTGTAACTGGTTAAAGCTCTGGAACACTCTGTGTGTGTGACTCGGTGCTTTTCCAGTCACACTGATGTTTAAACTTTGTTGAAGTCAACAGGTCGGGCAAACATTTCTCATAGATTTAATGGTCGATGAACCGAGTGACTCTGTCAGATCTAGACGTGATGTTTGAGATTTCTGACTGTAAATCCTATCCTTTTCACATCCTGTAAAAGGAGTTTACAAAAGACATAACTGTCAGAACAGGTTAGAAATTCAGAACAGACAATTCTGCTTCCTATGGAACATTCTTTCCTCTCTCATTCCCCAAAAGCTGTAAATCTCCATCCCACACACTCTCCCTCCATTCTCACTCTGCTGTATCTAGTATTCATCCTCCCAATTCTCCTGAATGCGCTGATTCAGGCTGATTGACAGATCCCTGCTCACTGCTCCCTGTCCTGGACACAGAGACCATAACAAATAGGAGCTGAAGTCGGCCATTCAGCCCATCAAGCCTACGCGACCATTCAATGAGATCATTGGCCAATCTACCTCAGCACCATTTATCCACACTGTCCCCCATATCCCTCGATATCTTCAATATCGAGAAACCTATCAATCTCGGTCTAAAAATACTTGATGACTGAGGCTCCACAGTCCTCTGGGGTAGAGAATCCCAAAGCTTCAGCACATTGTCTTTAAATTCATTGCCAGGGCAGCACAGTGGTTAGCACAGTGCTGCCTCTCAGTGCCGAGGACCTGGGTTCGATCACGTCTTTAAGAGAGAGAGACCTGGGCCAAGCTTTCCAGAGTCTACGCCCTCCCTGGATTCACTTCCTTTCCCTTCAGTTGCTGCAAGTGATTAATTGAAGGTGAGAATGAGAAAAGAAAGTGTTTTACTCACAGATGTTGCAGAAAGGAGGAGTTTTCAGTCTGTGGGAGGCCCCAGGTTTTGCTCATTGTCCAGCTTCCGCATTTTGACAACGGGGGAGCTGATTGGATGGGGAAGAGAGTCCTTCCGGTTCACCAACTCTTCCCATTGGTCAACAACTTTCCAGCGCACGCATAGGAATCTGCGGTGACGTTTCAGGGTTCCAGTGCGCAGGCTCGGCGCGCGGACACTGCAGCTCCGCCCCACTTATTGTTACCCCGCCTCCAAACAAGGTTTCCAGGCAACCGGCTGACAGCTTCGGCCAGAGCGAGACGCCGCTCGGTGATCTCCCCTTCAGCCCGGGACTGCGCATGCCCAAGAGAGAGGAGCGGCTGCGCATGTGCGAGGGAAAGCCCAACTCTTGACCGATCCTGCTGAGGTGTTGACCAATGGGAAGAGTTAGGACCGGAAGGACTCTGCACCTCCAGCCAATCAGCGCGGGCTTTGTGTGAATGAGTTTCAGACAGACTGAAAACTTCCTCCTGTCTCCAACATTTGTGAGTAAAACGCTTTCTTTTCTCCTCCTTTCCATTTCTTTTCTCATTCAGACCTTCAATTGGTCACTTACAACAGCTGAAGGGAAAGGAAGTGAATCCATGGAGGGTGCAGACTCTGGAAATCTTGGCCCAGGTCTCTCTCTCTCTCTTAAAGACATTGAGAAGCCTTACAACACCAGGTTAAAGTCCAACAGGTTTGCTTCGAATCACTAGCTTTCGGAGCACTGCCCCTTCCTAAGCGCCTTCCATTCACCTGAGGAAGGAGCAGTGCTCCGAAACCTAGTGATTCGAAACAACCTGTTGGACTTTAACCTGGTGTTGTAAGGCTTCTTACTGTGCTCATCCCAGTCCAACACCGGCATCGCCACATCATGGCTTAAAGACATTGACATCCTTTGCTCCCTCAGCTTGACACATTTATTTGTCTGGCTAAAAGGATGGTCTCTTTCCTAATGTTCACAATTAAAGGGCTGGTTTCCCCAGGAGATGGCTAACATTTAAAGGGACAGTAAATAAATATTAGGCAGTGGGTGGCATGGTTAATCACTGCTGCTTCACGACACCGAGAACCTGACTTCGATCCAGGCCCCGGGTCACTGTCCGTGTTGAGTTGCACATTCTCCCTGTGTCTGCGTGGATCTCACCCCCACAACCCAAAGATGTGAAGAATAGGTGAATTGGCCACGCCAAATTGCCTTTTGATTGGAACAAAAGAATTGGGTATTCTAAATTTACTTTTAAAAAGAAAAAAATTAAAATCAGGCAGAGATATGTCTAGTATTTATATATGGTACATATTTAATATAGTATTTATGGTTCTGCAAATAAGTACATTTATTAGAGTTTCTAGTTGTGTAATAATGTATGCAGTTACGTTATATATTTCCAGTCTTCTCTTCCGTCAGATGGTTATTAGTCTCTGGATTTCTCTTTCACAGGGACCAGAGGGGTCTGAGGGTCATTGAATATATTCAAGGATGAGTTAGCTAGATTTTTAATTGACAAGGGAGTCGAGGTTTATGGGCAACAAGTAGGAAAATGGAGAGGAAGCTGAGATGAGGAGGAATTTTTTCACTCGAGGATGTAGCGAAGATCTGGAATTCTCTACCCCAGAGGACTGTGGAACCTCAGTCATCAAGTATTATCAGACCGAGATTGAGAGGTTTCTCGATATTTAACCTATCGATGGGGGATAGTGTGGGAAAATGGTGCTGAGGTAGATTGACCAATTAGTTCATTTAATGGTTGAGCAGGTTCTATGGGCTGAATAGATTTCATAGAATTTACAGTGGAGGCCATTCAGCCCATCGAGTCTGCACCGGCTCTTGGAAAGAGCACCCTACCCAAGGTCAACACCTCCACCCTATCCCCATAACCCAGTAACCCCACCCAACACTAAGGGCAATTTTGGACACTAAGGGCAATTTATCATGGCCAATCCACCTAACCTGCACATCTTTGGACTGTGGGAGGAAACTGGAGCACCCGGAAACCCATGCACACACAGGGAGGATGTGCAGACTCCGCACAGACAGTGACCCCAGCCGGAATTGAACCTGGGACCCTGGAGCTGTGAAGCGATTGTGCTATCCACAATGATACCATGCTGCCCACTGAATGCAGCTCCTATTTGTTATGATCTGTGTTCTGACAGGAAGTGATGATCATGGGTCTGTCAATCAGCCTGAATCAGCACCTTCAGGAGATTTGGGAAGGTAAATATTAGATACAGCAGAGTGAGAATGGAGGGAGAGTGTGTGGGATGGAGATTTACACCTTTTGGGGAATGAGAGAGGAAAGAATGTTCCAGAGAAACTACAATTGTCTGTTCTGACTTTCTATCCTCTACTGACAGTGATATTTTTCGTAAATTGTTTTTCCTGGATATTAGAAGAGAAGGAATCACAGAAAGAAACTGCAAACGTCAAGTCTCAATCTGACAGTCACTCGATTATTTGGGACCTGAATACTATCGGTCTTTGAATCTGGAAGGAGAAATGTTTCCCGTTCTGTAGGCGTCAAAATATTTTAAACATCAGTGTGACTGGAAAATCACCGAGAGACACACGCACCCGAGTGGGAGTGTTCCAGAGTACTGACTGGAAAGAGCCTTAACCAGTGACACAGTCTGAAAGAATATTACGCCATTCACAGGTGGGAGAGACCATAAATGTGGGTTCTGTGTTGTCAAGGCTTCAGCTGATTGTCCAACCCGGAGAGACATAAAAAATCAAAATATGGCCGGACCGTGGAAATGTGAGGATTGTGGGAAGGGATACGGAGCCCCATCTGCACGAGAGACTCATCGGCACATCCACACTGGGGAGAGGCCATTCACCTGCTCTCAGTGTGGGAAGTCATTCACTCAGTTCTCCCACCTGCAGACACACCAGCGATTTCACACTGGGGAGAGGCCATTCAACAGCTCCCAGTGTGGGAAGGGATTTAGTGATTCCTCCACCCTGCACAGACACCACGCAGTTCACACTGGGGAGAAGCCGTTCACCTGCGCTCAGTGTGGGAAGAGATTCACTCAGCTATTCCCGCTGCAGACACACCAGCGCGTTCACACTGGGGAGAAGCCGTTCTCCTGCTCTCAGTGTGGGAAGGGATTCAGTTGTTCATCCAACCTGCAGGCACACCTGATAGTTCACACTGGGGAGAAGCCATTCACCTGTTTTCAGTGTGGGAAGGGATTCATTCAACAATCCAACTTGCAGGCACACCAGCAAATTCACTCTGGGGAGAGGCTGTTCAACTGTTCTCAATGTGGGAAGGGATTTTGTGTTTCATTACATCTGCTGAGACACCAACAAGTTCACAATTGATGACGGGTTGGATTCTGCTGTTATTGTTTCCCCTCTCAATTACCTCGAGGACTGCATTTTGTTCATTCTGGTAGTTGGTCAGTGGGGGTGGTTGGAGGGTTTCTTTCTACTGGACACTCCGGTTTCACAACTTTGCCTCCAGTGGGCTGATGATATTCAAAACTTATTGCGAATACCAGGCTTTAAATTGCACAATAAAAGGATCACAGAGTGAAAGGGCTTTTGGAAGTTAAAAGATATATAGTTCCTATTTCTGTTTGGAATCCCCTAAATCATGCCATGTTGCCATGGAGATGGGCTGTGGTGATTACGTGGCTCTTTTGTTTACTGTATCTCGGTGCTTCTCACAGAAGAAAACTATCAGGGTATGAGGAGCAAGTTGTCTGAGGTGGACGGGGAAACTGATGGGAGGTAGGAAATAGATAATAGTTAAGGAATTATTACATATTACAAGGGCCAGTTAGCTCAGTTAGCTGGATGGCTGGTTTATGATGCGGAGCAACTCCAACAACGTGGATTCAACTCCCATATTGGCAGAGGTTATCCATGAATGTTGCCCCTCATCTGAGGTGTGGTGACCCTCAGGTTAAATCACCACCAGTCAGCTCTCTCTCTCTCACAAAGGGGAGAGCAGCCTATGGTCCTCTGGGCCATTGGTGACATTCATTTATTTAAAAAAATAAATTTAGAGCACCAAATTAGTTTTTTCCAATTAAGGGGCAATTTGGCGTGGCCAATTGACCTCCTCTGCAAATCTTTTTGGATTGTGGGAGTGAGACCCAGGCAGGCACCTTCCCGTAACAGCCTCCCCGAACAGGCGCCGGAATGTGGCGACTAGGGGCTTTTCACAGTAACTTCATTTGAAGCCTACTCGTGACAATAAGCGATTTTCATTTCATTTCATTTTGCATTTCATTTCACACTGGGAGAATGTTCAAAGGTGACTTTCATTTCACATGAATTCAACAAATATAGTTTATTTTTTTAATAATATTTTATTGAGGTATTTGAAATTTTTTATAACAGTAACATTAACAATGACATCAACATGGTAAAATAAACACCCCCCCCCCCCCCCCCCCCGACCCCCGACCCCCGCTTGGAATACTGCATCTGCTGACATTTTAATTTTCCCCGAGAAAGTCGACAAACGGCTGCCACCTCGGGGTGAACCCGACCATTGACCCTCTTAAGGCAAACTCTATTTTCTCGAGACTGAGAAACCCAGCCATGTCACTAACCCAGGCCTCTACACTCAGGGGCTTTGAGTCCGTCCACATTAATAAGATCCGTCTCCGGACTACCAGGGAGGCAAAGGCCAAGACGTCGGCCTCTTTCGCCCCTGAACTCCCGGATCTTCCGACACTACAAAGATCGCTACCTCTGGACACGGCACCACCCGTGTTTTTAGTACTGTGGACATTGCCTTAGCAAAACTCTGCCAAAACCCTCTGAGCTTCGGGCATGCCCAAAACATGTGGATATGATTTGCTGGGCTTCCTGCGCACCTCGCACACCTATCCTCAACCCCGAAGAACTTATTCATCCCAGCTGCTGTCATGTGTGCCCGGTGGACTACCTTAAACTGTATCAGGTAAGCCTGGCGCACGATGAGGAGGTATTAACCCTGCTTAGGGCATCCGCCCATGGACCTGCCTTCATCCACCTAGCTCATCCTCCCACTTGCCCTTAAGCTCCTCCACCAGAGTTTCCTCCACCTCCAAAAGCTCCTTGTAAATATCCCATACCTTCCCCTCCCCCACCCAGGTAATGGAAACAACTCTATCCTGCATACCCCGTGGCAGCAGCAGCGGAAAGGCCGGCACCTGCTTTCTCAGAAAGTCTCGTACTTGCAAATACCTAAAACCATTCCTCGGTGGCAATTTAAATTTATCCTCCAAAGCTTTCAAGCTGGGAAAGCTCCCATCTATAAATAGATCCCCCATCCTTCTGGTTCCTGCCCCCTGCCACCTCCGGAACCGGCCATCTAGCCTACCCGGTACAAACCTGTGGTTGTTATAAATTGGGGTCCAAATCGATGTTCCCTCCACTCTCTTATATCTCCTCCATTGCCCCCAAATCCGCAGAGCCACCACTACCCCGGACTTGTGGAGTATCGGGCCGGCGAGAACAGCAGAGGTGCCGTTACCAATGCTCCCAGACTGGTGTCTTTACATGACGCCGCCTCCATCTGCTCCCAGGCTGACCCCTCCCCCACTATCCACTTCCTAATCATGGCTATATTAGTCACCCAGTAGTAATTGCAGAAGTTCGGCAACACCAACCCACCCTCCCCCCGACTGCGCTCCAGCAACACTTTCTTCACTCGCGGGGTTTTACTTACAGGCTCCTTTCTTGTTTGCTCTGGAGAGACAGGCGGTTAGAGGACAGATGTCAGAACCTCGAACATTTCATGAGATGGAACAACCTGTGAATTTATGGGCTGCCAGAAAACTCAGCAGGCGGGACATTTTCCGCTGGGTCGAAAGCTTTCTCAAGAACTTGCTTAAACTCCCGATCGATTTCCCACTGCAACTAGAGTGGGCTCACAGATCACTGTAACAAAACCCGTCAGATTACGGGGGAGGGGATTATGGGGGAGGGGTCAGCCTGGGAGCAGATGGAGGCGGCGTCATGTAAAGACACCAGTCTGGGAGCATTGGGCCTCACGGTAGCATGGTGGTTAGCATCAATGCTTCACAGCTCCAGGGTCCCAGGTTCGATTCCCGGCTGGGTCACTGTCTGTGTGGAGTCTGCACGTCCTCCCCGTGTGTGCGTGGGTTTCCTCCGGGTGCTCCGGTTTCCTCCCACAGTCCAAAGATGTGCGGGTTAGGTGGATTGGCCATGCTAAATTGCCCGTAGTGTAAGGTTAATGGGGGGATTGTTGGGTTACGGGTATGCGGGTTACGTGGGTTTAAGTGGGGTGATCATGGCTCGGCGCAACATTGAGGGCCGAAGGGCCTGTTCTGTGCTGTACTGTTCTATGTTCTATGTTCTAGATGCCAATTCACCCCGAGATCATTTGTGGTGAAATTTCTCAGCTCCAGATGAAACAGTTAAATTAATTGTGTACTCTAAATTTTTTTTTTAAATGTGAAAGGGTGACATTATCCCATTAAGAGAAAAAAGATGCTCTGACAGTTGAAACATCTAAGCTGCAAAACTGCATTTTTACCAGAAACGCATTTGTCAAACATAGACCACAGTAAGCTGGGCAGATCCTGGGCAACCTGGTATTCATTTCCTCTCGTGCATTAGGCTAAATTTCACCTTAACTGGAAAAAAATTAGGTCCTCTAAATTTATATTTTAAAAAGCCCTGGCCTGGGTGGATACATAAACAAATTATATAAGACCGTTAAAGACAAACATCCACCTTTACTTCAGCAGGCCTATTGTCACTCATTAGAAACTGGATCATTTGCACCTTCGTGGAGAGATGCAATTATAACGGTCATTCATAAGGAGGGGAGAGACCCAACAGAGTGTGGGTCACATCGCCCCATATCATAACTTAATTGTATCCTGAAGGTTCTAACATCAATACTGGCCCAGAGAGTAAACAGGATAATAACTGAGGTTATACACCCACTGGCCCATAGAGTAAACAGGATAATAACTGAGGTTATATACCCACTGGCCCATAGAGTAAACAGGATAATAACTGAGGTTATCCACCCACTGGCCCACAGAGTAAACAGGATAATAACTGAGGTTATACACCCACTGGCCCATAGAGTAAACAGGATAATAACTGAGGTTATCCACCCACTGGCCCATAGAGTAAACAGGATAATAACTGAGGTTATACACCCACTGGCCCATAGAGTAAACAGGATAATAACTGAGGCTATACACCCACTGGCCCACAGAGTAAACAGGATAATAACTGAGGCTATACACCCACTGGCCCATAGAGTAAACAGGATAATAACTGAGGTTATACACCCACTGGCCCATAGAGTAAACAGGATAATAACTGAGGTTATACACCCACTGGCCCATAGAGTAAACAGGATAATAACTGAGGCTATACACCCACTGGCCCACAGAGTAAACAGGATAATAACTGAGGCTATACACCCACTGGCCCATAAACAGGATAATAACTGAGGCTATACACCCACTGGCCCATAGAGTAAACAGGATAATAACTGAGGCTATACACCCACTGGCCCACAGAGTAAACAGGATAATAACTGAGGCTATACACCCACTGGCCCATAGAGTAAACAGGATAATAACTGAGGTTATACACCCACTGGCCCACAGAGTAAACAGGATAATAACTGAGGTTATACACCCACTGGCCCATAAACAGGATAATAACTGAGGCTATACACCCACTGGCCCATAAACAGGATAATAACTGAGGCTATACACCCACTGGCCCATAGAGTAAACAGGATAAAAACTGAGGTTATACACCCACTGGCCCACAGAGTAAACAGGATAATAACTGAGGCTATACACCCACTGGCCCATAAACAGGATAATAACTGAGGCTATACACCCACTGGCCCATAAACAGGATAATAACTGAGGCTATACACCCACTGGCTCATAGAGTAAACAGGATAATAACTGAGGCTATACACCCACTGGCCCACAGAGTAAACAGGATAATAACTGAGGTTATACACCCACTGGCCCATAGAGTAAACAGGATAATAAACTGAGGTGACACACCCACTGGCCCACAGAATAAACAGGATAATAACTGAGGTTATACACCCACTGGCCCATAAACAGGATAATAACTGAGGTTATACACCCACTGGCCCATAGAGTAAACAGGATAATAACTGAGGTTATACACCCACTGGCCCATAGACAGGATAATAACTGAGGCTATACACCCACTGGCTCATAGAGTAAACAGAATAATAACTGAGGTTAGACACCCACTGGCCCATAGAGTAAACAGGATAATAACTGAGGCTATACACCCACTGGCCCATAGAGTAAACAGGATAATAACTGAGGTTAGACACCCACTGGCCCACAGAGTAAACAGGATAATAACTGAGGTTATCCACCCACTGGCCCATAGAGTAAACAGGATAATAACTGAGGTTATACACCCACTGGCCCATAGAGTAAACAGGATAATAACTGAGGTTATACACCCACTGGCCCATAAACAGGATAATAACTGAGGTTATACACCCACTGGCCCACAGAGTAAACAGGATAATAACTGAGGTTATACACCCACTGGCCCATAGAGTAAAGAGGATAATAACTGAGGTTATACACCCACTGGCCCATAAACAGGATAATAACTGAGGTTATACACCCACTGGCCCATAGAGTAAACAGGATAATAACTGAGGCTATACACCCACTGGCCCACAGAGTAAACAGGATAATAACTGAGGCTATACACCCACTGGCCCATAGAGTAAACAGGATAATAACTGAGGTTATACACCCACTGGCCCATAGAGTAAACAGGATAATAACTGAGGTTATACACCCACTGGGCCATAAACAGGATAATAACTGAGGTTATACACCCACTGGCCCATAGAGTAAACAGGATAATAACTGAGGTTATACACCCACTGGCCCATAGAGTAAACAGGATAATAACTGAGGTTATCCACCCACTGGCCCACAGAATAAACAGGATAATAACTGAGGTTATCCACCCACTGGCCCATAGAGTAAACAGGATAATAACTGAGGCTATACACCCACTGGCCCATAGAGTAAACAGGATAATAACTGAGGTTATCCACCCACTGGCCCAGAGTAAACAGGATAATAACTGAGGTTATCCACCCACTGGCCCACAGAGTAAACAGGATAATAACTGAGGTTAGACACCCACTGGTCCATAGAGTAAACAGGATAATAACTGAGGTTATACACCCACTGGCCCATAGAGTAAACAGGATAATAACTGAGGTGACACACCCACTGGCCCACAGAATAAACAGGATAATAACTGAGGTTATACACCCACTGGCCCATAAACAGGATAATAACTGAGGTTATACACCCACTGGCCCATAGAGTAAACAGGATAATAACTGAGGTTATACACCCACTGGCCCATAGACAGGATAATAACTGAGGCTATACACCCACTGGCTCATAGAGTAAACAGAATAATAACTGAGGTTAGACACCCACTGGCCCATAGAGTAAACAGGATAATAACTGAGGCTATACACCCACTGGCCCATAGAGTAAACAGGATAATAACTGAGGTTAGACACCCACTGGCCCACAGAGTAAACAGGATAATAACTGAGGTTATCCACCCACTGGCCCATAGAGTAAACAGGATAATAACTGAGGTTATACACCCACTGGCCCATAGAGTAAACAGGATAATAACTGAGGTTATACACCCACTGGCCCATAAACAGGATAATAACTGAGGTTATACACCCACTGGCCCACAGAGTAAACAGGATAATAACTGAGGTTATACACCCACTGGCCCATAGAGTAAACAGGATAATAACTGAGGTTATACACCCACTGGCCCATAAACAGGATAATAACTGAGGTTATACACCCACTGGCCCATAGAGTAAACAGGATAATAACTGAGGCTATACACCCACTGGCCCACAGAGTAAACAGGATAATAACTGAGGCTATACACCCACTGGCCCATAGAGTAAACAGGATAATAACTGAGGTTATACACCCACTGGCCCATAGAGTAAACAGGATAATAACTGAGGTTATACACCCACTGGCCCATAAACAGGATAATAACTGAGGTTATACACCCACTGGCCCATAGAGTAAACAGGATAATAACTGAGGTTATACACCCACTGGCCCATAGAGTAAACAGGATAATAACTGAGGTTATCCACCCACTGGCCCACAGAATAAACAGGATAATAACTGAGGTTATCCACCCACTGGCCCATAGAGTAAACAGGATAATAACTGAGGCTATACACCCACTGGCCCATAGAGTAAACAGGATAATAACTGAGGTTATCCACCCACTGGCCCAGAGTAAACAGGATAATAACTGAGGTTATCCACCCACTGGCCCACAGAGTAAACAGGATAATAACTGAGGTTATCCACCCACTGGCCCATAGAGTAAACAGGATAATAACTGAGGTTATACACCCACTGGCCCATAGACAGGATAATAACTGAGGCTATCCACCCACTGGCTCATAGAGTAAACAGAATAATAACTGAGGTTAGACACCCACTGGCCCATAGAGTAAACAGGATAATAACTGAGGTTAGACACCCACTGGTCCATAGAGTAAACAGGATAATAACTGAGGTTATACACCCACTGGCCCATAGAGTAAACAGGATGATAACTGAGGCTATACACCCACTGGCCCACAGAGTAAACAGGATAATAACTGAGGTTATCCACCCAGACCAAACTGGATTGATAACGGGTGTTACTCTGGAGACATCTCCACAGGCTCCTTAACATCATGACTCATGCCCAAGGGAATGGAGTTGAGGCCATGATCTTATCTTTAGACGCTGAAAAGACATTTGATCGAATATTATGGGTGCACCTATTTCACACTTTACACCAACCTGGAGTTTGGACTCAACTTTGTGAGATGGGTCCAGATCCTCTATTCAAACCCACGGGCCTCTGTTTGTGTGAATAGTCACATTGCTGAAGTCTTTGGGCTGGAGAGGGGGACAAGACCGGGTTGGCCTCTGTCCCCCTCTTCTGTTCACTTATGTATAGAACCCTGAGCACAAAGGATGAGAGACAAGACGGACATACAGAGGTTCCAGCTGGAGAAGAAAAACACAAGTTGCCATTCTCTGCTGATGATGTCCTGCTTTATTTATCAGATCCTGCAACATCCATATTTTCTATGACAGTATTTAAAAGGTAGGCTGTGACTTGGGTTTAAAGTTAATATAAAAATTTGAAGCAATGGAAATAGGTGGACAAATCCCAACCATATTGAGACACAAAATGCCTTTAAATGGCTCAGTCAGGCACTAAATATCTCAGTATTCTTGTCTCACCAACAATCAATAGAATATATGGAGCACATTACACTCGCATCATTAACCGTATGAAGAGTGGTCTGGATGGATGGCTGAGGCTACCCCTCTCTCTGTTTGGGCGGATTGAAGTTATTCGGATGAATGTCCTGCCCAGATTGTTGTCCCTGTTCCAGATGTTCCCTGTTCAGATTCCAGAATCTACATTCAATTTGCTACATTGTCTGATCTCCCGTTTCTGGGCAGCTGAACTATAATCTGTGACAGCTTGGTTAACAGACAGAGTAGACACACGGTGGCTGAACCTGGAGAAACCTGCGGCCCAACTTCCATTAACAGCGCTGCCATTTCTGGGTAACAGCATAAAGGATTGCAGAATGAGTGAATGCCAGATTGATGAACAATATTTGGAAAGGAATTCAGAAATCATTTGATTTACCTGGTTCAATCTCGGCTCTGACCACCATTGGGTCTATAAAATATTTAATACTCTCCATGCACGGTAAGGACTTTTTAAGAAATGGTCTTAATATGATCCAGCAGAGAGCAGCAGAGCAGAGCTACTGATCAGCTGTTCTGGGGAAATTTGCATACATGCAGTGCGGTCAGCCTAATTTGAAGGTGTACCTGCGAAGGAAACCCAAGGAGTTTGAGTGAAGGCAAGCATCCAGCAGAGGGCAGCAGAGCAGAGCTACTGATCAGCTGTTCTGGGGAAATTTGCATACGTGCAGTGCGGTCAGCCTAATTTGAAGGTGGTTTGTGGAGGGGCTGTTGTCAGTGTCCCTGCTGATTTCATCTGTGGGAAGTGCACCCAACTCCAGCTCCTCAAAAACCGTGTAAGGGACCTGGAGCTTGAGCTGGATGAACTTCGGATCATTCGGGAGGCAGAGGAGGTCATAGATAGAAGCTTCAGGGAGGTAGTTACGCCAAAGAACAAAGATAGATGGGTGACGGTGAGAGGGGCTGGGGGTAAGCAGTCAGTACAGGGATCCCCTGTGGTCGTTCCCCTTAGTAACAAGTATACCGTTTTGGATACTTGTGGGGGGAACGACTTACCAGGGGTAAGTCATGGTGTATGGGCCTCTGGCACGGAGTCTGTCCCTGTTGCTCAGAAGGGAAGGGTAGAAAGGAGTAGAAAAAATGAAAATCGCTTATTGTCACGAGTAGGCTTCAATGAAGTTACTGTGAAAAGCCCCTAGTCGCCACATTCCGGCGCCTGTCCGGGGAGGCTGGTACGGGAATCGAACCGTTCTGCTGGCCTGCTTGGTCTGCTTTAAAAGCCAGTGATTTAGCCTGGTGAGCTAAACCAGCCCTCTCATTAGTAATTGGGGACTCAATAGCCAGGGGCACAGATAGGAGATTTTGTGGGAGCGAGAGAGACTCACGTTTGGTATGTTGCCTCCCAGGTGCAAAGGTACGTGATGTCTCGGATCGTGTTTTCCGGGTCCTTAAGGGGGAGGGGGAGCAGCCCCAAGTCGTAGTCCACATTGGCACTAACGACATAGGTAGGAAAGGGGACAAGGATGTCAGGCAGGCCTTTAGGGAGCTAGGATGGAAGCTCAGAGCGAGAACAAACAGAGTTGTTATCTCTGGGTAGTTGCCCGTGCCACGTCATAGTGAGACGAGGAATAGGGAGAGAGAGCAATTAAACACGTGGCTACAGGGATGGCGCAGGCGGGAGGGATTCAGATTTCTGGATAACTGGGGCTCTTTCTTGGGAAGGTGGGACTTCTATAGACAGGATGGCCTACATCTGAACCTGAGGGGCACCAATATCCTGGGGGGGAGATTTGTTAGTGCTCTTTGGGGGGGGTTTAAACTAATTCAGTAGGGGCATGGGAACCTGGATTGTAGTTTTGGGGTACGGGAGATTGAGAGTATAGAGGTCAGGAGCACAGATTTGACTTCGCAGGAGGGTGCCAGTGTTCAGGTAGGTGGTTTGAAGTGTGTCTACTTCAATGCCAGGAGTATACGAAATAAGGTAGGGGAACTGGCAGCATGGGTTGGTACCTGGGACTTCGATGTTGTGGCCATTTCAGAGACATGGATAGAGCAGGGACAGGAATGGTTGTTACAGGTTCCGGGGTTTAGGTGTTTTAGTAAGCTCAGAGAAGGGGGCAAAAGAGGGGGAGGTGTGGCGCTGCTAGTCAAGGACAGTATTACGGTGGCGGAAAGGATGCTAGATGGGGACTCTTCTTCCGAGGTAGTATGGGCTGAGGTTAGAAACAGGAAAGGAGAGGTCACCCTGTTGGGAGTTTTCTGTAGGCCACCTAATAGTTCTAGGGATGTAGAAGGATGGCGAAGATGATTCTGGAAAAGAGCAAAAGTAACAGGGTAGTTGTTATGGGAGACTTTAACTTTCCAAATATTGACTGGAAAAGATATAGTTCGCGTACATTAGATGGGTCGTTCTTTGCACAATGTGTGCAGGAGGGTTTCCTGACACAATATGTTGACAAGCCAACAAGAGGCGAGGCCACATTGGATTTGGTTTTGGGTAATGAACCAGGCCAGGTGTTAGATCTGGAGGTAGGTGAGCACTTTGGAGACAGTGACCACAATTTGGTGACCTTTATGTTAGTGATGTAAAGGGATAAGTATACCCCGCAGGGCAAGAGTTATAGCTGGGGGAAGGGCAATTATGATGCCATTAGACATGACTTAGGATGTGTAGGTTGGAGAAGTAGGCTGCAAGGGTTGGCCACACTGGATATGTGGAGCTTGTTCAAGGAACAGCTATTGCGTGTTCTTGATAAGTACATACCAGTCAGGCAGGGAGGAAGGGGTAGAGCGAGGGAACCGTGGTTTACCAAAGAAGTGGAATCTCTTGTTAAGAGGAAGAAGGAGGCCTATGTTAAGATAGAACATAGAACAGTACAGCATAGAACAGGCCCTTCGGCCCTCGATGTTGTGCCGAGCCATGATCACCCTACTCAAACCCACGTATCCACCCTTTACCCGTAACCCAACAACCCCCACCCCCCCCCCCCCCCCCCAACCTTACTTTTTAGGACACTACGGGCAATTTAGCATGGCCAATCCACCTAACTCGCACATCTTTGGACTGTGGGAGGAAACCGGAACACCCGGAGGAAACCCACGCATACACGGGGAGGACGTGCAGACTCCGCACAGACAGTGACCCAGCCGGAAATCGAACCTGGGACCCTGGAGCTGTGAAGCATTTATGCTAACCACCATGAGGCGTGAAGTTTCAGTTGGGGCACTTGATTGTTACAAGGAAGCGAGGAAGGATCTAAAGAGAGAGCTAAGACGAGCAAGGAGGGGTCATGAGAAGTCTTTGGCAGGTAGGATCAAGGAAAACCCAAAAGCTTTCTATAGGTATGTCAGGAATAAAAGAATGACTAGGGTAAGAGTAGGGCCAGTCAAGGACAGTGGTGGGAAGTTGTGTGTGGAGGCTGAGGAGATAAGCGAGATACTAAATGAATACTTTTCGTCAGTATTCACTCAGGAAAAAGATAATGTTGTGGAGGAGAATGCTGAGACCCAGGCTATTAGAATAGATGGCATTGAGGTGCGTAGGGAAGAAGTGTTGGCAATTCGGGACAAGGTGAAAATAGATAAGTCCCCGGGGCCTGATGGGATTTATCCTAGGATTCTCTGGGAAGCCAGGGAAGAGATTGCTGAGCCTTTGGCTTTGATTTTTATGTCATCATTGGCTACAGGAATAGAGCCAGAGGACTGGAGGATAGCAAATGTGGTCCCTTTGTTCAAGAAAGCGAGTAGAGATAACCCCGGTAACTATAGGCCGGTGAGCCTCACGTCTGTTGTGGGTAAAGTCTTGGAGAGGATTATAAGAGATACGATTTATAATCATCTAGATAGGAATAATATGATTAGGGAGAGTCAGCATGGTTTTGTGAAGGGTAGGTCATGCCTCACAAACCTTATCAAGTTCTTTGAGAAGGTGACTGAACAGGTAGACGAGGGTAGAGCAGTTGATGTGGTGTATATGGATTTCAGTAAAGTGTTTGATAAGGTTCCCCACGGTCGGCTATTGCAGAAAATACGGAGGCTGGGGATTGAGGCTGATTTAGAGATGTGGATCAGAAATTGGCTAGTTGAAAGAGGACAGAGGTTGGTGGTTGATGGCAAATGTTCAGAATGGAGTTCAGTTACGAGTGGCGTACCACAAGGATCTGTTCTGGGGCCGTTGCTGTTTGTCATTTTTATAAATGATCTAGAGGAGGGCGCAGAAGGTTGGGTGAGTAAATTTGCAGACGACACTAAAGTCGGTGGAGTTGTAGACAGTGTGGAAGGATGTTGCAGGTTACAGAGGGACATAGATAAGCTGCAGAGCTGGGCTGAGAGGTGGCAAATGGAGTTTAATGTAGAGAAGTGTGAGGTGATTCACTTTGGAAAGAATAACAGGAATGCGGAATATTTGGCTAATGGTAAAATTCTTGGTAGTGTGGATGAGCAGAGGGATCTCGGTGTCCACGTACATAGATCCCTGAAAGTTGCCACCCAGGTTGATAGGGTTGTGAAAAAGGCCTATGGTGTGTTGGCCTTTATTGGTAGAGGGATTGAGTTCCGGAGCCATGAGGTCATGTTGCAGCTGTACAAAACTCTGGTACGGCTGCATTTGGAGTATTACGTACAGTTCTGGTCGCCTCATTATAGGAAGGACGTGGAAGCTTTGCAACGGGTGCAGAGGAGATTTACCAGGATGTTGCCTGGTATGGAGGGAAAATCTTATGAGGAAAGGCTGATGGACTTGAGGTTGTTTTCGTTAGAGAGAAGAAGGTTAAGAGGTGACTTAATAGAGGCATACAAAATGATCAGAGGGTTAGATAGGGTGGACAGTGAGAGGCTTCTCCCGCGGATGGAGGTGGCTAAATGTGGGGACATAGCCTTAAATTGAGGGGTAATAGATATAGGACAGAGGTCAGAGGTAGGTTTTTTACGCAAAGAGTGGTGAGGCCGCGGAATGCCCTACCTGCAACAGTAGTGAACTCGCCAACATTGAGGGCATTTAAAAGTTTATTGGATAAGCATATGGATGATAATGGCATAGTGTAGGTTAGATGGCCTTTAGTTTTTGACTTCCCATGTCGGTGCAACATCGTGGGCCGAAGGGCCTGTACTGCGCTGTATCGTTCTATGTTCTATGTTCTCACTTCCTTCACCAGATATTTCAGCAGATACTCCAAAATCATTTGAGCAGATCAGAGGGGAATTTGGCCTTCCAAATACTAAACTTTTTAGCATACGTACAGATACAACATTTTCTTTGCAAACATGAAGGGGGCAATTTCATGGAAAAGAAACAGAGTCCCATTTTGGGCTTGTTTAACAGGATGGTTTCCAATGCTTGCAGCGGTTGAACTGCAACAGGAGATACCGGTGGAAGACTGGGATCAAACTTGTCCTGAGACCAATTTCGTCACCGACCCAAATATCCGGAGGGAATAGAAATGGAAGCTCATTCCGAGCTACTTCAGAACACCACATATTACTGTAAGAATTGGTTCCTCCTCTACAAGTAGTTACTGGAAAGACTGCAGGAAATCATTACTTCCACACATTCTGATTGTGGCCAAATTTGAGAGAGATTGGGATAAGATATTCCGCCCATTGGCTGAGGTGTTGTACATGGACATCCCACAGACCCCCCTCCAGCTGCTCTGTGAGGTACAATTCCAGAAGGGATGGAAAGAAGAAAATAATGCAATCTTTTACAGATTTTGCTGTCATGAAGGGAGTTGTCCTCAAATAGCTGAAACCCATTCCCCCAACCTGTGAAACTTGGTGATCCAAAGTCAGAGAGCGATTTGAGATGGACAGAATCCCACATGCATTCCGCTCCCAGAGCCAAACATTATTTCAAAGGTGGCTGCCAGTAACAGGAATATTCTTCACATGAACTAAACCACAGAGAGCACTCCCACCCCCAACCCAACCACACTCATTATGTACATTTTATTGGCCTTTTTTAAAACCGTGTTTTCCCATATATTTCCGTGGTCATTTTTCACTGGTGCTCTATGTAAGGAAGCAACTTTTATACGGACCAGTTATCATCATTAAATTCTTGTTTATCTGCTGTATTGACACCTGTCTGTACGTGTAACTTGATTCTCCAAACTAAAAGTGTCTTTGTTATATTGTGTCTTTTATATTTCTGTCAACAATGATTGATGTGGACAATTCGAACCATTTTAATCTTTTGTTTCTGTCTGCCGTGAGAAAATAAAAATAAAGAGTTTTTCAAAAGGCACTCCATTGGCTGCAAAGCACTTTGGGACGTCCTGTGGTTGTGGAAGGCGCTATAGAAATGAAAGTTTATAAATTGAAGATTTCTGTTATCTGATCTTGTTATCTGGAACTTAATTGATTTCAGCCACCCGTAACTTACCATTTAATAAATTCACTTTGGGTCAGACAAGACTTTAACCAATTAAGACAAAGTTCTCTGGATGGTAAATTTAAAAAGAAGTTTATTAAACGAAAAAGGTTCACTGATCAACTTTAAGGCATTGACTTTTACAACTTCATGCGGGTGATCAGTCTGTAGCAGCGTAACCCTCTCTGGCTCCTTTGACAGTAATTTCCTTGGAATCCGGCCTCAGGAATCTTCAGTACTTGGCCAGCAAGGAAGATCTTCAGAACCTCTACTTTTATCCCCAAAGTGACCATTACCTCCCGTCAGAGTTGGGCCTGTTGTAACATGACAATTGGTCAATTTGGTCACTAGATTAATTGAATTGGATCCCCAATTACTGACTCCACCTTCTCTCATTATCTCAGACAGGAATACAACAGAACTGTTTCATACTATCCCTTTATCTGATTCTATACAATCCCTTATTCGTACGGTTTCAAATGTTGAGGCTAATCAGAGCTTGAAGGTCTCTCTTGCCAGTACATTTATCCTCATTGCACATTCTTTTTAAAAATAAATTTAGAGTATCCAATTCTTTTTTCCAATTAAGGGACAATTTAACGTGGCTAATCCACCTACCCTGCACATCTTTTGTGTTGTGGCGGTGAGACCCATGCAGACAGTGACCCGGTGCGGGGATCGAACCCGTGTCTTCAGCACTGTGAGGCAGTAGTGCTAACCACTGCATCACCATGACACCCACTTCATTGCACATTCTTTACATACACAGCAATTAAGGTTTTATATGTTTACAGTAAAAAAACTCAGTCTTTTACGAAAATTACTGATTCATTAATTGTAGTTCAATTAAGGCTCAGTACTTATTCAATCATCTGTTACTGACGGGTAGCTAATTAGTACAGTAATCTTTAATTAATATATTTAGTTACTATACGATCCACTGATTCAAAAAGACAAGTCTGGAAGACAATAGCTTTCTTTCTTACTCATCATGATCGGATTGAATTATCAGCTTTATACTTGATTCCAGATTGGTCAAAACATGTGTAGTTGATCAAAATAATAAAATAAATTCTTAGTTTAAACAATTTATGTTGCTCTGCAGCTTATTCAAGCATTTAGGTTGATACAGTGTTACTTTTTAAATAAAGTTCCTGTCACATATTAGAGTTTAAAATGGCTTCCTTGACCTTGTTATTTATAATGTTCAAAGTCAGCATGGGCACAAGGGGTGGATTGGTCTCCTTCTGTGTTTTCTGAGCCTCATTTGCACTAAAAGAAGAGTGGTAAATACCAGGAATCCACTTCCTACGAGTGGATTCGAAGCAGAGACATTGGAATGTTTCCCAAAGGAAGTTGAAGGGGCACCTGAGGGACATAAATGAAAAGGGATAGATCTATAGAGAAATTTCATCTACTCCAGTCTCTCCAATTAACTGATGCCCCTCATCCCAGGTGCCATTTTCGTAAATCTCCTCTGCATCCTCTCTGAGAGAACTTCACATCTTTCCTAAAGTGTGGGGCCCATAAATAAGGTGCCATTTTTGAGGGATAGAATTGTTCAATACGTTAAACCTGTTTAGAACCAGGGTTAGATGACACAGGCAGTACTGTAAACATTTGTGATCGCCATTTAGAAAAAGGAAATAGAAGCCTTGGAGAAGGTGCAACAAAGATTCACAAAAATACTACAATCAGATGAAATGGGGCAGCAGTCGGCCATTTGAGGGGCCGGGTGGCCGACTGCTGCTCCTAATTCGTACCTTATGACATCCTTTATAATAGATTGTAGCATTTTCCCTCCTACGGATGTCAGGCTAATGGGTCTGTGGTTCCTCATTTTCTTTCTCTCTCCTTAAAGAGTGGGGTTACATTTACCACCTTCCAATCTGCTGGAACCATTCCAGAATCTAGAGAATTGTGAAAGGTAATCACCAATGTATCCACTATCTCTGCAGCCGCCTCTTTCAACACTCGGGTAGAGCATCAGCTTTTGGGGATTTACTAACTTTCAATCACATTAATTTCTCCAATACTATTTTTTCACCAATTCTAACCTCTTTCAGTCCTCACTACTCCCTTGGTTCGCTAGTGTTTTTGGGCAATTAATGTGTCTTCCTCCATGAAGACAGACACACATTGTTTAGTTTCTCTGCCATTTCCTTATTCCCCATTATAAACTCTCCTGTCTCTGCCTGGAATGGACCCACATTGGTCTTTGCTAATTTTTTCCTTTTCACATTCCTATAGGAGCTTTTCCAGTCGGTTTTTATTTTTCTCGCCAGTTTGCTCTCATATTCTATTTTCTCTTTTATCAGTTTCTTGATCCTCCTTTGCTGAATTCTAAACAAGTTCCGAAACCTCAGGCTTTTTAAAAGTTAGAGTACCCAATTCATTTTTCCAATTAAGGGGCAATGTAGCATTGCCAATCCACCTGCCTGGCACATCTTTGGGTTGTGGGGGTGAAACCCACAAAATCATGGGGAGAATGTGCAAACTCCACGCGGATAGTGACCCACAGCCGGGATCGAACCTGGGACCTCGGTGCCGTGAGGCAGCAGTGCTAACCACTGTGCCACCATGCTGCCGCTGAAACCTCAGACTTGCTACTATTTTGTCCACTTTATGGGTCCCTTCCTTTGATCAAATGGAATCTTTAACTTTCTTGTAGCCATGCCTGCATCACTTTTCCTGTTTGATTTTTGTTTCTGAAAAGAATCTATATTCAATGTAAATATTTGAATTTAAAGTCGCTAAAATTCCCAAAGGACTATCGGCTGCTCTCCCCTTTGAGCGAGAGAGAGCTGACTGGTGGTGATTTAAACTGAGGTTCACCACACCTCAGTTGAGGGGCAATGTTGACAAGACTGGGCCTTCATGGATAACCGAAGCCGCTAGGGGGGGTTGAAGCCACGCTGTTGGCATTGTGCCGCATCACGAAGCGGCCGTCCAGCTAGCTGTGTTAACTGACCCCTTGGTAAATATGTAATAACTCCTTAAATATTAGCCACTGCCTATCTCCGAACATACCATTTAATGCAGTTTCTACGTCCACCTCAGACAACGTGCCTCTCATACTGATAGTATCCTTCTGTGAGAAACACCCAGAGAAATTAGACAAAAGAACCAGGTAAGCACCATAGCCATCTTCATGGCAACATGGCATGCTTTGGGGGTTTCCAAACAGAAATAATTATCTTCGAACTTCCAAACCCCCTTTCACTCTGTGATCCATGTACAATTTGAAGCCAAAATCGCAACAAGGCCCGAAAAGCATCAGCCCACTGGAGGCACATTAGTCAGACCGGTCAGTCCAGCAGAAAGCAAAGTTCCGAACATTTCCAACTGTCAGGTGAACGAAATGCAGTCCTGGATGTAAATGAGAGCAGAAACAAAATCAACCCCTGTAATCACTTGTGAATTTGTTGGTGTCTCCGCAGGTGTGATGAATCACGAAATCCCTTCCCACACTGAGAGCAGATGAATGGCCTCTCCCCAGTGTGAATTCGCTGGTGTATCTGCAGGGTGGATAATTGAGTGAATCCCTTCACACACTGAGAGCAGGTGAATGGCTTCTCCCCAGTGTGAACTCGCTGGTGTGTCCGCAGGCTGGATAACTGAGTAAATCCCTTCCCACACTGAGAGCAGGTAAACGGCTTCTCCCCAGTGTGAACTCGCTGGTGTCTCTGCAGAGTGGTTGAATCACTGAATCCCTTCCCACACTGAGAGCAGGTGAACGGCTTTTCCCCAGTGTGAAATCGCTGGTGTCTGTGCAGGTGGGATTGCAGAATAAATCCCGTTCCACATTGGAAGCAGATGAATGGCCTCTCCCCGGTGTGACTGCGTCGATGAGCTTCCAGCTCTGATGGTGCTTTGTATCTCTTCTCACAATCCCCACATTTCCACGGTTTCTCCATGGTGTGCTTGCCCTCGTGTCTCTCCAAGTTGGACAAGCAGTTGAAGCCTTTACCACTCACATGTGGATGATTTCACCCAGCAGTGAATGGTACGATGACTATTCAGGCTGTGAAACTGGTTAAAGCTCTTTCCACAGTCAGTGCACTGGAACACTCTCACTCAGGTGCCTGTGTGTCTCAGTGCTTTCCAGTCACACTGATGGTTCAAATAGTTTGAAGCAGACAAACATTTCTCCTTCCAGATTATAAGGCTGTTGATAGTCACAAACCTAATAATCGAGTGACTGTGAGATCTGGACTTTTGGTTTGAGATGTCTGTCTGTAATTCCTCCTTTTCTCATATCCTGTAAGTAGAATTCAGAACAGACATCACATTTAGTGCAGGGCAGAAATTCAGAACAGACAATTTTAGTTTCTATGGAACGTTTTTTCCTTTCTCATTCCCCAAAAGCTGTAAATCTCCATCCCACAGACTCTCTCTCCATTCTCACTCTGCTGTATCTAATATTCACCCTCCCAATTCTCCTGAAGATGCTGATTCAGGCTGATCAACAGATCCACTTCATCTCTCGGACTGGGAGGTTCATAAGAAATAGGAGCTGCAATCGGCCATTCATCCCTTCGGACCAGCTCAGCCATTCAATGAGATCATTGGCCGATCTACATAAGCATAATTTTCCCACACTATGCCCCACATCCGTTGATATATTTAATATCTAGAAATCTATCAATCTCTATCTTGCAAATCCTTATTGACTGAGGCGCCACGCTCTTCTGGGGTAGAGAATTCTTCATTTCCCTGCCTGTTCCCCATAACCCTCGATTTCCTTGTCAATCAGAAATTGGTAGATCATCCGCTGATCCCAGTGGAAGAGAAATCCAGAGACTAACAACCCTCCGAGAAAAGAGATGATTGGAAATATATAATATAGCTACAGTACAATATATGTATTAAAAAAAAATTAAATTCAGAGTACCCGATTATTTTTTTTTCCATTCAAGGGGCAATTTAGCATGGCCAATTCACCTATCCTGAACATCTTTCTGGGTTTATGGGGGTGAGACCCACGCAGACACGGGAGAATCTGCAAACACCACACGGACAGCGACCCAGGGCTGGGACCGAACCCGGGTCCCCAATGCCGTAAGGCAGCAGTGCTAACCACTGCACCGCCATGCTGCCCTCTGCAGTACAATATTACACAACCAGAAATAATATTAGATGTACTTTATTACAGAACCATCAATATATCTAATCTGTATTATATAACACTAGACATATATCTGTTCGGTATTAATTTACTGACCTTTAAATGTCAGCCATCTCCTGGGGAAACCAGCCCTTTAATTGTGAATATGAGGAAAGAGAGCATCCTTTTAGCCAGACAAATAAATGTCAAGCTGAGGGAGAAAAGGATGTCAATGTCTTTAAGAGAGAGACCTGGGCCAAGCTTTGCAGAGTCTGCACCCTCCCTGGATTCACTTCCTTTCCCTTCAGTTGCTGCAAGTCACCAGTTGAAGGTCAGAATCAGAAAAGAAATGGAAAGGGGGAGAAAAGAAAGTGTTTTACTCACAGATGTTGAAGACAGGAGACAGTTTCCGTCTGTGAAGCTCAATTTTCATTCATACAAATCCGGCGCACTGATTGGCTGGAAGACCAGAGTCCTTCCGGTCCGCCAATTATTCCCATTGGCTAACACCTCAGCAGGAAGGTCAGGCTGTTGACTCTTTCCTGCACATGCACAGCTTCCCTTCTCGCTTGGATATGCGCAGTCCCGGGCCGCCTACCCACTCGGTGGATAGAGCAGTTTCTCCAGTGCGGGGGAATTGTGGGAGCTGCGGCCGCCATTACTCACCTGGAGCCCAGTCTCCAAAATCCTGGGACTGGGATGAAAAGTGGGGATACGGGAGGAGCATTGAACCAACCCTGACACAAAGTCACTGGATTTGACTGTGACGTCTCCCTTTGCAGAACAGCTTGTTAACTTCAGGTGTAAAGATTTAGATACCTGGGTGACATATTGGGGAGGGCAATAGGTGAGAGTGAAACTGAACCCGAGAGTCAGCACCATCAGGAGAGGAGAATTAGGAGAAAAGCAGGAGGAGGATTGTGGGATGAAGTAGTGTTACAACCAGTAGGGAGGAGGTAGAGATTGGGGACACAGATTTATTGTTTGAGACAAAGAATGATTCTGCTATTGTTGCTGTACCAAACATTATTCATGCTGAAGGTTGTGGCTTATATTTGCTGATGTTAGAAACCCCTGTAACTGAGATGGGGTTTAAAATTCTGGATTTAGGTCAAATGAACCAAATTTAAATTGCACAACGTGTCATGTCCTTCCTGCAGTTCAGTTGGGTCTGCTGATTGCTGGGTGATCAGTGTCTTTTTAAGAACAGCTGTTTGTGATCTCTCCACATTCATTCAGGGAAATTATTTTACAATAAAACAGTTCACTTTCAGCATCACACCCAAACAAATCCATTGGTGTGAAATCAACAATTCCAAGTCTGAAATGTTCCACTGTTAGAAATGACACAGAATTGGCATCAAATAAACATGCCATCAGGTCCATCTTGTCTGTGATGGTTTTGATGCTCCACATATGTTTCCTCTCAGTCTTCTTCACCTTCACTGTCAGTCAGGGCTCAGTGGATAACCCTCCTGCCTCTGAGTTCCAAAGGTTCTGGGTTCATTTCTCAATCTGGATTGGAGAACAAGACCCACGGCTGCCCTCTAGTACAGTGCTGATGGAGTGCTGCTCTTTTGCAGGTGCCATCTTCCAAATGATATGTGAAACTGTGGTCCCATTTTCCTCCTTTGGTGAATATAAAATATCCCACATCGCTCTTTTTGAAGAAGAGCAGGGAAGTTAACCTCGGTGTCCTGGTCAATACATATCCCTCAATCAACATCATTAAAACAGATCATTATTATCCTCTTGCTGTTTGTGGGATTTTGTTAACTGTCAATAGGTTGTCGGAAGACTACACACAGATACAGACAGGTTAAGTGAGTTGGCAACAATTTGCAGATGGAATATAATGTGGGGAAATTTGACTATGTTCACTTTGGCAAGAAGAATAGAGAAACACAATTCTATTTAAATGGAGAGAGATTTCAATACTCAGTATTACAGAGGGATCTGGGTGTCCTGGTGCAGGAATCACAAAATGTTAATATGAAGGTACATTAAGTGATTAGGAAAACAACAGAAACATTCGTGTTTCCCACAAGGGGAATGAAAGTTACAGCTGTGCAGGGCCTTGGTGAGACCACATCTGCAATATTGTGCACTATTTCTTCACTTTGTTTGAAACACAAAAATTGAATTGTGTTAGCAGCAGTTCAGAGAAGGTTCACTCGATTCATTCTCAGGATGAAGTCCTTCTCTTATGCAGAAAGGTGGAACATGTTAGGACCTTAACCACTGGAGTTCAGAGGAAGGAGAGGTAATATTATAGAAACATTTACAATCCTGAGGTGATTTAATAGGGTGGAAATTAGGCGGATGTTTCCAAAGATGAGAGAGACTAGAACCAGGGAACACAGTTTATCAATATGAGGTCCACCGGGTCCAGGGGTGTATTGAGAGATACCTCGAGGCCAATGATAACAGGGAGGTTCGGGTGGGGATGGTCTGGGAGGCATTGAAGGCGGTGATGAGGGGGGAATTGATCTCCATCCGAACCCATAGGGAGAAGGGGGAGCAGAGGGAAAGGGAAAGACTGATAGGGGAGATGGTGCAGGTGGATAGGAGATATGCGGAGGCCCCAGAGGAGGGATTGCTGGGGGAGAGGCGTAGCCTTCAGGCCAGATTTGACCTACTGACGACTAGAAAGGCAGAAGGCCAGTGGAGGAAAGCACAGGGGGCGGTGTATGAACACGGGGAGAAGGCGAGCAGGATGCTGGCGCACCAGCTCCGGAAGCAAGACGCGGCCAGGGAGATTGGGGGAGTGAGGGATAGTGCCGGGAAGGTGGTGCATAGGGGGGTAGAGGTCAATGGGGTCTTCAGGGACTTTTATGGGGAACTGTACCGGTCTGAGCCCCCGGTGGAGGAGGGTGGAATGGGGCGCTTCCTGGACAGGTTGCGTTTACCGAGGGTGGAAGAGGAGCGGGTGGAGGGACTAGGGGCGCCGATCGAGTTGGAGGAGGTTGTCAAAGGATAGGGAGCATGCAGTCGGGGAAGGCGCCGGGGCCGGATGGGTTTCCGGCGGAATTCTATAAAAAGTATTTGGACCTGTTGGTCCGGACCTTTAACGAGGCATGGGATGGAGGGGGGTGGGGGTGGGCTTTGCCGCCAACTATGTCGCGGGCGCTGATTTCCTTGATCCTGAAGCGGGACAAGGACCCTCTGCAGTGTGGATCATATAGGCCGATTTAGTTGCTGAACGCCGACGCTAAGCTGCTGACAAAGACCCTGGCCACTAGAATAGAGGATTGTGTGCCGGGG
This sequence comes from Scyliorhinus canicula, assembly GCF_902713615.1. Lineage (NCBI taxonomy): Eukaryota > Metazoa > Chordata > Chondrichthyes > Carcharhiniformes > Scyliorhinidae > Scyliorhinus > Scyliorhinus canicula. The sequence continues at coordinate 125,564,827 of NC_052162.1, forward strand.
GTCATACATGAGGACCAGACGGGGTTTGTGAAGGGAAGGCAGCTGAACACAAATGTGCGAAGACTCCTCAATGTTATTATGATGCCGGCGGTGGAAGGGGAGGCGTAGATAGTGGTGGCATTGGACGCGGAGAAGGCCTTCGATAGGGTGGAGTGGGAATACTTGTGGGAGGTGTTGGAGATGTTTGGGTTTGGGGAGGGGTTTATTTGGTGGGTGAGGCTGCTCTACGAGGCCCCGATGGCAAGTGTAGCCACGAATAGGAGGAGGTTAGAGTACTTTCGGCTGCATCGGGGGACGAGACAGTGTTGCCCCCTGTCCCCCTTGCTCTTCGCGTTGGCAATTTAGCCCCTGGCCATGGCATTGAGGGAGTCAGGGAACTGGAGGGGCATGGTGCGGGGTGGGGAGGAGCATCGAGTGTCACTGTACGCGGACGACCTGCTGCTGTATGTGGCGGACCCGGTGGGGGGGATGCCGGAGGTGATGAGGATCCTCGGGGAATTCGGGGGTTTCTCGGGGTATAAGCTGAACCTGGGCAAGAGCGAGGTGTTTGTGGTGCATCCGGGGGATCAAGAGGAGGGGATTGGTAGGCTCCCACTGAAGTAGGCAGGGAAGAGCTTCAGGTACCTAGGGGTCCAGGTGGCTGGGAGTTGGGGGGCCCTGCACAAGCTCAACCTCACAAGGTTGGTGGAGCAGATGGAGGAGGAGTTTAAGAGGTGGGATATGTTACCGCTCTCACTGGCGGGGAGGGTGCAGTCCGTCAAGATGACGGTGCTCCCGAGGTTTTTGTTCGTGTTCCAGTGCCTCCCGATCTTTATCCCAAAGGCCTTTTTCAGGAGGGTCAACAGCAGTATCACGGGATTTGTGTGGGCGCATGGGACTCCAAGGGTTTGAAGAGTGTTCCTAGAACGAGGCAGGGATAGGGGGGGGCTGCCATTGCCCAACCTCTGTGGGTACTACTGGGCGGCTGACGCAGCGAAGGTGCGTAAGTGGGTAATGGGCGAGGAGGGGGCAGCGTGGAAGAGGATGGAGGCAGCATCTTGTGTGGGCACGAGCCTGGAAGCGCTAGTAACGGCGCCGTTGCCGCTCCCTCCAACGAGGTATACCACGAGCCCGGTGGTGGCGGCTACCCTCAAAATTTGGGGGCAATGGAGACGGCACAGAGGAGAAATGGGGGGCTCGATGGAGGCCCCGATACGGGGGAACCATCGGTTCGTCCCAGGGAGCATTGATGGCGGATTCCGGGGCTGGCACAGGGCAGGGGTTAGGAGGTTGAGGGACCTGTTTGTGGAGTGGAGGTTCGCGAGCTTGGGGGAGTTAGAGGGGAAGTTTGGGCTCCCCCCGGGGAACATGATTAGGTACATCCAGGTGAGGGCGTTTGCCAGGCAGCAGGTGGAGGGGTTCCCCTTGCTGCCTCCACGGGGGGTGCAGGATAGGGTGCTCTCGGGGGTGTGGGTCGGTGGAGGGAGGATCTCGGACATATACCGGGTGATGCAGGAGGTGGATGAAGTCTCGGTGGAGGAACTGAAGGGTAAATGGGAAGAGGAGCTGGGTGAGGAGATTGAGGAGGGGACATGGGCGGATGCCCTGGAGAGAGTGAATTCCTCCTCTTCCTGTGCGAGGCTTAGCCTCATACAGTTCAAGGTGATGCATAGGGCCCACATGACCGGGACAAGGATGAGTAGGTTTTTCGGGGGCGAAGACAGGTGTGCTAGGTGCTCGGGGAGCCCAGCGAACCACGCCCATATGTTTTGGGCGTGCCCAGCATTGGGGGAGTTTTGGAAGGGGGTAGCAAAGACGGTATCGAGGGTGGTGGGATCCAGGGTCGAGCCAGGCTGGGGACTCGCAATTTTTGGGGTGGCAGTGGAGCCGGGAGTGCAGGAGGCGATAGAGGCCGGGGTCCTGGCCTTTGCGTCCCTAGTAGCCCGGCGGAGGATCTTGCTCCAGTGGAAGGATGCGAGGCCCCCAAGCGTGGAGGCCTGGATCTCAGATATAGCGGGGTTCATTAAATTGGAGAGGGTGAAATTTGCCCTGAGGGGGTCAGTACAAGGGTTTCTCAGGCGGTGGCAGCCCTTTCTGGACTTCCTGGCGGAACGGTAAGGAAATAGGCCGACAGCAGCAGCATACCGGGGGGGGGGGGGGGGGTAAGGACGGGGGGGGGGGGGGAGGGAAAACTGTACACATGGGTTTGTGGAGGGTGCTAGCTCTCTCCCTTGTTTTTTTTTCTTTTTCTCTTTTCTCTGTCTTTTGGTTTCTGTTTTATTTTGGGGTTTTTTTCCTATTGTTTGAAGTTGCTCTTGCAGCTGGGGGGCACTGTTTACGGGGTGTTACCGCGGGTGTACGTTAATAGAGTTATGATGTTTATATTTTGTATTTTGTAAAAACTTCAATAAAAATTATTTATAAAAAAAAAATATGAGGTCCACAATTCAGATGGAGATTGAGGGGAATATGTTTCTCACAGAGGGTGTTAAGTCTGTGGAATTCTCTTCATCAGAAAACAGTGGGGCTGGGTCATTGAATATATTCAGGGCAGAGTTAGACAGATTATTGACAAAGGAGACAAGGGTTATGGGGGTGAGACAGGAAAGTGGAGTTGAGATCTCAGCCAGATTAGCGATGATCTTATAGAATTGGGCAGCAGGTTCAAAGAGCTGAATGGCATACTCCTGTTCCTATGTTCCTATCTTGTTTTGCCAAAATTTGCTGCCACGTTTCCTACACAACAGTGACTACACTTCAGAAAGTACATAATTGGCTGGAAAGTGCATCGAGAAATCCAGTGGCCCTGAAAGCTGTTATCCAAGTCTAAAGCTACGTTAGAGTATCTGACACTTAAAGGGAGATGCTATTGAAGATATTTCATTACCGAGCTTATGTACAGTACAAAATATTAATTACACAAATGTATCAATGAGGTGAAGTCCAACAGCCAATTATGATAAAGTGGCTGACTCCAACTATTCTCCATGGAATCACCACTCTTTTTAGTGACTACAATGTACTGACATCACCAAACCTAAACACGTAGAACTTCCATACTCATCGATCCCCAAACAGGGTGAATGTGCCCTACACCCAAAGTGGGGAGTCACAGGAACAGGGTACAGAGGAGCCAAAGAGAAACCATTTGGGGAGCCGAAGAGAAACCATTTGGGTCCAGGACATTGTAAATATCCTTTTACTCTGGCAGTCTTTGAGTCTCAACTCATTTTCTGCTTTTTATAACCATGCTCGGTTTCATTAATAAACTTTTATCAGGAAAAATATTTGATTTTTGTTGACTTTTCTTGATTAGACTGATGCACATTAAGGATAGCGGATAAGAGGGGTTGACAGGCTCTTTAACAAAAAGTGAGTCCCTCTAAGGCAGTGTTTTTCAAAGTTTTTACTTAGTACCCATTTTTGTCAACCAGTTGATCTTCGTGACCCACATCGGCCGAAATTTGCGACCCATGTTGGCCGATCTATGCGAGCCACGTCAGCTGACCTATGTGACTCTCAATGGCCGACCTTCGCGACCCACCATTTTCACTGACCTTTAATGTGACAGGTGAGCCTGCTTGGTCCCCACGATCTCACTTGCTTTGTTATTCAATGTTTCATTCCTGATAATGACTTCAGATTATTTAAGATCTCACTGCATCCTTCGAAAAAAATGAAGACATTTATCCTCAAACTCGCCATGTTTCGTCATCAAATGTCTTTGAAGTTTTGAGGGTTTTAAACTTTCATTTCCCACTGCTTCCCTGCATATAACACACTTTGAATCCTGATTTGCAGTGGTACAATAAATAACGCATACCTCAAGTATTCATCTTTATGCTGCTTTGTTCCTTCTTTCTTTCATCCACTTTCCCTAAAGCACATCAATGTAACATGAAAAGGGGTGGCACGGTAATAATAGAAACCCCAGTATAAATAACATGGATTTGGTTGACAAATGTTGAAGTCTCGGTTTAGAGCCACAAGTTTTGGCTTCCCATTTGAGCCTCGGGCACCTTTCTGTCTCTGTTGCTCGTGTCAATGAGAGCCAGGAGACAGAGCTGAGGGCTGAATTTACCTGAGAATAACTGGACCTGTGCCCCAGTTAGGAAACTGCCATGGGCATTGCACTAATAGAGAGACAAGGAGGTCTCTCTATTTCTTCTTTATGGGTTGTTCACCAGAGGCCCTGGAGCTCAAAATGGAAGAATCACTCTTGTCCGCCCAGAGTACGTGATGTCAGTGTGGCCTGCTGTCTGCCACCATGCGAGTCAGAAGACTCCAGCAATTAAAAAAAAAATTCTGCTCCTGGGTCAGCGCACTGACATCAGGAGGCCACGTTCTACCCCGCTGGGCTCCGGGCCTGCACACTGCTGAGGGGGCACCTACGCAGGGAACAGCCGGCATTCTAAAAGCCGGTTGCACCGTTGAGCACCAATTCCCGTGATCCGGAATGCCACGGCACGACCCTCCCGATACCCGCCCAGGACCCACCCACGGGTCGTGCCGCTGGATTTGAAAATGACTGCTCCAAGGTAATTGGCAAAGGAGCCAGTCGGGGAGATGAGATTTTATTTTTTGACACAGCGAGCTGTTCTGATCTGCCTGAAAGCTGATTCAATAGTATCTTTCCAAAGGGTAAACACTTGAAAGGTAAGAATTTGCAGGGCTGTGGGGAAAGAGCAGAGCAGTTGGATGAATCAGTGAGCCCTTCCAAAGAGATAGCAAGGGCATGATGGGCCAAATGGTCTCCTCCCACACCAAATGAATCAGAGCCTCCTGCTTTTGTGCAGGTCAAAAGGGACAGATTTCATTGCAGCCTCTTCCCTGTATATGTATTTAAACAGACGGGTTTCTCTTTAGCTCGGAGTGACCAATATAACAATTGGTTGGAACCCATTTCCCAGTCAGTCCTCCAGCACCTTCCTGTCTCTCTATTAGTGCAATGCCCATGGCAGTTTCCCAACTGTGGCACAGGCCCAGTTATTCTCAGCTAAATTCAGCCCCCAGCTCTGTCATTGAGACAAGCAATAGAGACAGAAAGGTGCCGAGGCTCAAATGGGAAGCCAAAACTTGTGGCTCTAAACCGAGACTTCAACATTTGTCAACCAAATCCATGTTATTTATACTGGGGTTTCTATTATAACCGTGCCACCCCTTTTCATGTTACATTGATGTACTTTAGGGAAAGTGGGTGAGAGGGAAGACAAAGAGTGGGAGTTTTAACGGATAACTTTCCATTTCTTTTTTTTTTTTCTTTTTTTTTTAAATTTAGATTACCCAATTATTTTTTTTTCCAAATAAGGGGCAATTTAGCGTGGCCAATCCACCGACTCTGCACATTTTTGGGTTGTGGGGGCGAAACCCACGCAGACACGGAGAGAATGTGCAAACTCCACACAGACAGTGACCCAGAGCCGGGATCGAACCTGGGACCTCAGCGCCGTGAGGCGGTTGTGCTAACCACTAGGCCACCATGCTGCCCTCTTTCCATTTCTAAATTCGCATTGTTGACAGTGTCAGCCATGGCTCAGTGGGGGCTCTCTCACCTCTGAATCAGAAGGTTGTGGATTCAAATCCCAGTCCAGGGACACGAGGACAAGAATCACATCCAACATTCCTGGTCCCAGCACTGAGCGAGTGCTGCACTGTCAGAACAGCCTTCTTTCAAATAAGATGTTAAACTGAGGCCCTGTCTGCCCCTCTCAGGTGGGTGTAAAAGTTCCCACAGCCACTATTTTTAAGAGCAGGGGAGTTATCCCCGGTGTCCTGGTCAATATTTATCCCTCAATCAACATCACCAAAAACAGATCATCTGCTCATTATCACATTGCTGTTTGTGGGATCTTGCTGTGTGTAAATTGGCTGCTGCGTTTCCTTCATTACAACAGTGACTACACTTCAACGGTACTTCATTGGCTGTGAAGCACTTTGGGATGTCATGCGGTTGTGAAAGATGCTACAGAAATGGAAGTTTTTAAATGGAAGATTTAGGTTTTCTGATCTTGTTATCTGGAGCTTTATTGATTTCAGCCACACCCAACTTTTCATTTCATAAATTCACTTTGGTTCAGACAAGGCAATTAAGACAAAGACAGAATTCTCTTGATATTAAATTTAAAAAGTTTATTCAAAGAAACTTTAAGACATTGACTTTTACAACTTCATGTGGGTGATCAGTCTGCAGCAGCGTAACCCTCTCTGGCTCCTTCTTGACAGTAATTCTTGCGAAATTCAGCCTCGGGAGTCTGGCTCCTTCTTTGACAGTACTTTCCTTGGAACTCAGGAATCTTCAGTACTTGGCCAGCAAGGAAGACCTTCAGAACCTCTACTTTTATCCCCAAAGTGACCATTACCTCACGTCAGAGTTGGGCCTGTTGTCACATGACCATTGGTCAATTTGGTCACTGGATTGATTTAATTGGATCCCCAATTACAGACACCACTTTCTCTCAGTATCTTAGACAGGAATATAACAGAATTGTTTCATACTAGCCCTTTATCTGATTCTCTACAATCACTTATTCATACAGTTTCAAATGTTGAGGCTAATCAGAGCTTGAAGGTCTCTCTTGCCAGTACATTTATCCTCATTGCACATTTTTTACAGACACAGCAATAAAACTCAGTCTCTTATTATAACTACTGATTGATTATTGATTATTTAATTGTCACTCAATTAAGGCTCATTCCTTAATCAGTCATCTGTCACTGACTGGTAGCTCATTAATACAGTAATCTTTAATTAATACATTTGGTTAATACAATATCCACTGGTTGAAAAAGACTGTTTTATGGAAGACAATCACTTTCTTTCTTACTAACTTTGATTGGATTGAACAATGAGTCTTAGACTTGAGCCAGGCTTTGGCAGGATATGATACCCTGTAGCTTTACAAAATTCTGGAACAATTTGTTACTTTAAACAATTTTGCCTCATTCAGCAGTTTTGACAAACAGTTTGGTTTATACAGAATTAATTTTTAAAATAAAGGTCCAGTCAGGTTTCAGAGTTTAACTTGGCTTCCTTAACCTTGTTACTTATAACAATGAAGATGACAAGTGACTGATTTTTAAAAAGAAATATTATTAATGAGGCAGACCCAGAATTTCCGACATTACAACAGTGACTACACTTCAAAAGTACTTCAAAGGCTGTAAAAAGCTTTAGGAGATTGTGTGGTCATGAAAGGTGTTATAGAAATAGATATAGAATCCCTTGAGTGCAGAAGGAGGCCATTCAGCCCATCAAGTCAGCACCAACCCTTCAAAAGAGCACTCTACCCATAGCCACTCACCCATAACCCTATAACCTAACCTGTACATCCCTGGACACTGAGGGGCAATTTATCAGGGCAAATCCCTTAGGACTGTGGGAGGAAACCAGGGCACTCAGTGGAAACCCACACAGACACGGGGAGAACGTACAAACCCCACACAGACAGTGACCAAGGCCAGAATTGAACATGGGTCCCTGGTGCTGTGAGGCAACAGTGCTAACTACTATGCCATTGTGCCACATAAATGTAATTTATTTTTAGAACTAGTTTCCAAACTTGGATATATCACACTCGGTCCACTCACCAAGATCACTCATAAAGACTGAGACTTGATTTTATGTAACAACCATGTCTTTCGCTGCATTTCAAATACTCTGTGAAAATCCAAACACAGTGTCTCATGAAAGTATTTGGTTTAAAACAGAATGACTTGTTGTGATTTGGGATTCACTGCCTGACAATTGTGCAGGAAGTAAATTCTACTGTGACTTTCAAAAGGGAACTGGACAGGTTCTGCAGGAAAATAAACTTGCATGGTGATGGGACCAATTAGATTGTTCATTCAAAGAGATAGCATGGGAATGGTGGGCTTAATGGCCTCCTTCTTTGCCCTTTGATTCTCGTTTACACTTGAATAAAATCTTAGACTTGAAGCAGAGTTTGGCAGTATTTGGGAAATACCTGAAACCCACTTCCTACGAGGGGGTAGAAGCGGAGATGATGGAACGTTTCCAAAAGGAAATTGGATGGGCTTTTGAGGGAAATAAACAGACACGGATACGGGGATAGGACAGGGCAATCATTTGATCTATGGAAATCTACAAGTTGTGAATCTTTGAAATTCTCCACCCCAGAGGGCTGTGGGAGCTCAGTCATTGAGTGTGTTTAAAGCAGAGACTGACAGATTTCTAAATACCAATAACACAAAGGGATATGGGGATAGTGTGGGGGAAAAGGCATTGAAGTGAATGATCAGCCATGATCGTGTTGAATGGTGGAGCAGCCTCGATGGGCTGAATGGCCAACTCCTGCTCCGATGTTTCAATGATACAAAGATAGGTAGGAAAGTAAATTATGAAGAGGACATAATGAGGTTACAAAGGGATATAGATCGGTTACGTCAGTGGGAAAAATCTCCAAATGGAGAATAACGTGGAAAAATGTGAAATTGTCCATTTTGGCACAAAGAATAAAAAAGCTTATTATCCAAATGGTGAGAGATTTCAGAGCTCTGAGACTCAGAAGGATCTGGGTGTCCAAGAGCATGAATCACAAAAGGCGCGTATACAGGTACAGCAAGTAATTAGGAAAGCTAATAGAATGTTATTGTTTATTGTGAGGGGAATTGAATACAAAAGTTGGGAGGTTATGCTTCAGTTATACAGGACATTGGTGAGACCACATCTGGAGCGCTGTGTACAGTATTGCTCTCATTTAAGGAATGATGTCAATGTGTTGGAAGCAGTTCAGAGGTTTACTGGACTCATACCTGGAATTGGAGGCTGGTCTTATGAGGAATGATTGGACAGGCTGGGCTTGTGTCCGATGGAGTTTAGGTGACTTGATTGAACCGTATAAGATTCTGAGGGGCCTTGACAGGGTGGATGTGGATAGGATGTTTCCACTTGTGGGAGAATCTAGAAATTGGAGTCACTTTAAAAGTAATAACTTGCCCATTTCAGGCAGAGGAGAACTTTTTCACTCTGAGGGTCGCGAGTCTTTGGAACTCTCTTCCTCAAAGGGCAGTGGAAACAGAGTCTGGGAGTATTTTTAAGGCAGAGCTGGATAAATTCTTGCCAAGAAGGTGAAAGGTTATTGGGGGGTCAGCGGGAGTGTGGAGTTGAGGTTACAATCAGATCAGCTGTGAACTTATTGAATGGTGGAGCAGGCTCGAGGGGCCGAGTGGCCTACTCCTGCTCCTGATCCATATGTTATCACATCCTTTATAATACACTGCAGCATTTTCCCTCCTACTGATGTCAGGCTAATGGGTCTGTGGTTCCCCGTTTTCTCTCTCCCTCCTTAAATAGTGGGGTTACATTTACCACCTGCCAATCTGCAGGAACCATTCCAGAATCTATAGAATTTTGAAAGATGATCACCAATGTATCCACTATCTCTACAGCCGCTTCTTTCAACACTCTGGGATGTAGAGCATCAGCTTTTGGGGATTTATTAACTTTGAACCACATTAATTTCTCCAGTGCTACTTTTTCACTAATACGAATCTCTTTCAGTTCCTCGTGCTCACTGGTCCCTTGGTTCTCTCATGTTTTGGGGACAATTTCTGTATCTTCCTCCATGAAGACAGACACACATTGTTTAGTTTCTCTGCCATTTCCTTATTCCCCATTATAAACTCTCCTGGTATCTGCCTGGAATGGACCCACATTGGTCTTTGCTAATCTTTTCCTTTCACATTCTACAGGAGCTTTTCCTGTCGGTGTTTATGTTTCTCGCTAGTTTGCTCTCATATTTTATTTTCTCTTGATCAGTTTCTTGATCCTCCTTTGCTGAATTCTAAACAGGTTCCCAATCCTCAGGCTTGCTATTATTTGAGCCACTTTATGAGCCTCTTCCTTTGATCTAATGAATTTTTAATATTTCTTGTTCGCCACGGTTGCATCACTTTTCCTGTCTCAGATTCCCTGAGAGAGAAAGAGAAGAGAGAACGAAATGCAGTCCTGGATGTAATTGAAGCAGAAACAATATCAGCAGAATCCATCACTGTAATCAATTGTGAACTTGTCGGTGTCTCAGCAGGGACGAGGAAACACAGAATCCCTTCCCACACTGAGAGCAGGTGAACTAGCCTCTCCCCAGTGTGAACTCGCTGGTGTCTCCGCAGGCTGGATAACTCAGTGAATCTCTTCCCACACTGAGAGCAGGTGAACGGCTTCTCTCCTGTGTGAACTCGCTGGTGTTTCTTCAGGCTGGATAACTCAGTGAATTCCTTCTCACACTGAGAGCAGGTGAACAGCCTCTCCCCTGTGTGAACTCGCTGGTGTTTCTTCAGGCTGGATAACTTAGTGAATCCCTTCCCACACTGAGAGCAGGTGAACGACCTCTCCCTGGTGTGAATTCGCTGGTGTTTCTTCAGGCTGGATAACTGAGTGAATCCCTTCTCACACTGAGAGCAGGTATATGGCCTCTCCCCAGTGTGAACTCGCTGGTGTGTCTTCAGGCTGGATAACTCGGTGAATCCCTTGTCACACTGAGAGCAGGTGAATGGCCTCTCCCCAGTGTGAATGCGTCGATGAGCTTCCAGCTCTGATGGAGTTCTGCATCCCTTCCCACAGTCCCCACATTTCCACCGTTTCTCCATATTTTGGGTTTCCTCGAGTCTCTCCAGGTCGGCCAATCAGTTGAAGCCTCGTCCACACACAGAACACGTGTGCAGTCTCTCCCCGCTGTGAATGGTGTGGTGTTTTTCAGGCTGTGTAACTGGTTAAAGCTCTTTCCACAGTCAGTGCTCTGGAACACTCTCATTTGGGTGTGTGTGTCTCGGTGCTTTTCCAGTCACAATGATGTTTAAAATCTTTTGAAGCCAACAGGTTGGGCAAACATTACTCCTTCTAGATAATGGCCAATGAAACGAGTGACTGTCAGAACGAGACGTGACGTTTAAGATTTCTGTCTGTAAATCCCATCCTTTTAACATCCTGTAAAAGCAGTTTACAAAAGACATGACAGTCAGTACAGGATAGAAATTCAGAACTGATTATTTTAAATTCTCTGGAACATTCTTTCGTCTCTCGTTCCCCAAAAGCTGTAAATCTCCATCCCACACACTCTCCCTCCATTCTCACTCTGCTGTATCTAATATTCACCCTCCCAATTCTCCTGAAGGTTCTGATTCAGGCTGATTGACAGATCCCTGCTCACTGCTTCCTGTCCTGGACACAGAGATCATAACAAACAGGAGCTGTAGTCGGCCATTCAGCCCATCGAGCCTGCTTAACCATTCAATGGGATCAGTGGCCGATCTACCTCAGCACCATTTTCCCACACTATCCCCCATCTCCCTCACTGTCTTCAAAATCCAGAAACCTGTCAATCTCTGTCTTGAAAATACTTGATGACTGAGGCCCCACAATCCTCTGGGGCAGAGAATTCCAAAGCTTCACTACATTGTCTTTAAATTCATTGAAGATCCCGGCCCCGTGTCACTGCCGTGTGGAGTCTGCACATTCTCTCCATGTCTGCATGGGTCTCACCCCCACAACGTAAAACGATGTGCAGGGTCAGTGAAGTGGCGATGCTAAATTTCCTCTTAATTGGAAAAAAGAATTGAGTCTTCTAAATTTTTTTTTAAATAAATGAATTTACGGGATTTGGGCGTCGCTGGTTCGACCAGTATTTGTTGCCCATCCCGAGTTGCCCTTCAGAAAGTGGTGGTAAGTGGCCTCCTTGCACACCCACTGTGCTGTTAGCGAGGGAGTTCCAGGATGTTGTCGCAGCGACAGTGAAGGAACGGCGATATCTTTCCAAGTCGGTCTGGTGAGTGACTTGGAAGGGAACCTCCAGGTGGTGGGGTTCCCAGGTATCTGCTGCTCTTGTCCTTCTAGATGGCAGTGATCGCTTTGCTGAGCACTTTCGGTCTGTGCGCATTCAGGACCCTGACCTTCCCTTTGCTCGCCATTTTATTTATTTATATAAATTTGGAGTACCCAATTCATTTTTTCCAATTAAGGGACAATTTTACCGTGCCAATCCTCCTACACTGCACATCTTTGGGTTGTAGGGGCCAACGCCAAGCAGACACGGGGAAAATGTGCAGACTCCACATGGTCATTGACTCAGAGCCGGGATCGAACCTGGAACCCCGGCGGCATGAAGCAGCAGTGATTAACCACTATGCCACCATGCTGTCCCTGCTTGCCATTTTAACACAAGACCCTGCTCCCACGCCTTCCCTTGACTTGCCCTTGCAATGTTCCATTGACGCTCAACACAAACTGGAGGAACAGCATATCATCCTCCGGTTAGGAACACTACAGCCTTTCAGTCTCAACATCAAATTCAACAACTTCAGATGATTAGCTCTACCCCACCTCAACCCCTTTAGTTTCATTCTATTTCATTTGAACTGTCTATTACCTTTTATTTCTTTCTTGTCTTTCTTATATATATTTCCCCCTCACTCTTTCCCCCTATCTTATCCCCCCTTTCTTTACCTTTTGTCCCATTTGCTTCCCCTCTTTTTCTCATTTCCCTCTCTCCCATCCATGCCACCCTCCCCCCACATCTACATCTGTCACAGCTTACCCTCTGATTTTAGTTTCTCTGCTGTTTCGGTCTTTCTCACCTTTTATTCGCTCTGGGGACTGCCATTATAATCTTTATTTTATTAATAATCTTTATTGTCACAGGTAGAATTACATTAACACTGCAATTAAGTTACTGTGAAAAGCCCGTAGTCGCCACATTCCGGCACGTGTTCGGGTACACAGAGGGAGAATTCAGAATGTCCAAATGACCTAACAGCACATCTTTCGGGACTTTTGGGAAGGAACTGGAGAACCCGGAGAAAACCCACACAGACACGGGGGAAAAGTGCAGACTCCACACAGTGACCCAAGCCGGGAATTAAACCCGGGACCCTGCGCTGTGAAACCACAATGCTAACCATTGTGCTGCCCTTCTTTTTCCTTTGTTTCTGTACTTATGACTGATCTTTCTTTCCCTCGCCCTATGGTATAAATGTCTCCCACTTTCTATCCTTTTTAGCTTTGACAAAGGGTCATCTGGACTCAAAAACAATAGCTCTTTTCTCTCCTCACAGGTGCTGCCAGACCGGCTGAGAATTTTCCAGCATTTTCTCTTCTGGAAATATATAATGTAGCTACAGTACGATGTTACACAACTAGAAATAATAATAAATGTACTTTATTACAGAACCAATAATATATCTAATCTGTACAATATAACAACATTACACTTATTTCAATTAATTTACTGTCCCTTTACATGTCAGCCATCTCCTGGGGAAACCAGCCCTTTAATTGTGAACACTAGAAAATAGACCGTATGGGGCAGCAAGGTAGCACAGTGGTTAGCCCAGTTGCTTCACAGCTCCAGGGTCCCAGGTTCGATTCACAGCTTGGTTCACTGCCTGTGCGGAGTCAGCATGTTCTCCCCGTGTCTGTGTGGGTTTCCTCTGGGTGCTCCAGAGAACATTACAGAGCAGTACAGGCCCTTCAGTCCTCGATGTTGCGCCGACCTGTGAAACCACTCTAAAGCCCATCTACACTATTCCCTTATCATCCATATGCTTATCCAATGACCATACTACTCTCTGAGTAAAGAACCTACCTCTGACATCTGTCCTATAGCTATCTCCCATCAATTTAAAGCTATGTCTGAGGAAGTGAACAAACAAATATGATAGACAGTAGGGTTATTAATTAGAATAATGTAGATGATAGTGCAGGCCTGAGGGTAGTGAGTTCACAGACAGAGAACAAAGGGATGAGCACAACATGGCTAGGAAGGGGGGAGGGGAGCTTTGCCTCGTGGAGGGAATGATGAAAAGGATGCTGGATAACAAGAGGCCCAGGATTGGGAAATGCGAAGTGAGCCAATCAGGATATATGGCCAGGTCAGAAGGTGTATAGAATGACCTATGGGAAGCTTGTATGCGAATCTTGATGTGATTTGAACTATATGTGCTGTGATTTCTTTGTGTTCTCTCTCACTTGCTTTTGGGAGCTTAGAAGACGGCTGTGTGTTCTGAGGTCCTACAAGTGAGTCAGCCTTGCAAGCTGGTTAAAATAAACAATAATTGATACATGCAAATCCGTCTCAAATTTTATTGAGCCCAGACTGGCAGCAAAAGAATCAGGGATTGTCATGTCCCCTCGTGCTAGAAATTACCATCCGAGGAAAAAGGCTCCCATGTCCTCCAGTTTCCTCTTCCAATCCAAAGATGTCCAAGTTAGGTGCATTGGCCATGATAAATTGCTCTTTGTGTGCAAAAAAGTTTCGGTGAGATTACTGGGTTAGGGGGATGCGTTGGGCTTAAGTAGAGTGCTCTTTCCAAGGGCTGGTGCAGAGTCAATGGGCCAATTGGCCTCCTTCTGCACTGTAAATTCTATGCATCGTTTTAGCCAGACAAATAAATGTGTCAAGCTGAGGGAGCAAAGCGTGTCAATGTCTTTAAGAGAGAGAGAGAGAGACCTGGGCCAAGCTTTGCAGAGTCTGCACCCTCCCTGGATTCACTTCCTTTCCCTTCATTTGCTGCAAGTGACCAATTGAAGGTGAGAATGAGAAGAGAAATGAAAGTGTTTTACTCACAGATGTTGGGCACAGCAGGATTTTTCAGTCTGTATGAAGCTGAAACGTGGTTAACACAAAGTCCACGCTCTGATTGGCTGGAGGACCAGAGTCCTTCCGGTCCTCCAACTCTTCTCATTGGTTGCTGGCCGACAGAAAAATTAGGCAACGGATGTGACGTCATGATGAATGCCCTTTTGACCTCAATAGGAATAACCGCCACTGCTCATGCGCAGAACTTCCTCTCCTTTGGACATGCGCAGTACCGGCCTGTCCCGCGCCCGGTGAATAGAGCGGTTTCTCCAGGCGATTGGCATTATGGGTCATTCAGCCGCCATTAACTCTCGTCAAACCAGTCTCCAAACCCCTGGGATTGGGATGAAAGTGGGAGTGGGGGGCAGTGACCCCATTCCGGACACAAAGTACATGTCACTACGTTTGATTGGGTTTGATTCTGACGTCCCCCGTAGAAAACAGTTTGTTAACTTCAGACACCTGGGTGACATATTGGGGAGGGCAATAGCTGAGAGTGAAGCTGAACCCAAGAGTCAGCCCTTTCAGGGGAGGAGGATTGTGGGAAAAGCAGAAGGATAGAGGGATGAATTAGTGTTACAATCAATAGGGAAGGAGTGTGTGGAGGCAGAGACAGAACGAAGCAGTGCTTTCTATCACATGAGCTTGGACAATTTTATCAAATCATTTGTGAAATCTGGATTTCCAATGTCCCTGTGAAACACCTTGGGATGTTTAATTACATTAAATGTGTTGTATAAATGCGTATTAATCTGTTATTGAAGGCTGTCACTTGGGCTCCTCCACTACCCAGAACACCAAGTCCCCGATCATTGGCACTCTGATTAACCAGTTTATTCACACAGATCCGACCAGCTCACCCAATCTCAGTGAATCTGCTGTTCTCGGGCTCCCTTGTAACTCCATCCCTGCTCTCACTGCGCTGAGTTCAAGTGTGAACAAAGCATTTTTGTCTTTAGATTTTAAGTGTGAGAGGTTAAACCTATCAGGAGGCGATGCATAGGCCGGGTCACTGCTCTCGTCAAAATACAAGACTCAGGAGCTAATGGAGGGCTGTAAATTATGAAAGATTTTGATGCACATGAAGAATGTTTTCTCTTGTAATGGTAAGACAAAAACTAGAAGCTATGAATGTGAGACAATCTAATCAGGAATTCAGGAGAAGCTTCTTACCCAGAGAGTGGTGGAAATGTGGAACTTGCCACCTGAAGGATTGGTGGAGGTGAATAAGGCGCGAATGGGACTGAATGGATGATTTACACAGGGTTAGCATGGACTCGATGGGTAGAATGGCCTCCTCCACTGACCTAATGACTCTCTGTCGATTGTTACCATCGCTGTAGAGATTGATAACTTATTAAATGACAGGAATCTCCAATGGTAGAAAACCATGGACAAAATTTCACATTTTCAAACTTTCACTCAACAAAGCAAATAAAATCGACGCAAACCTGAATTAACAGGGACTGGATATTTCACAGAACAAGAGAAATTTCACTTTAATAGTCAGTACAACAAAGATACATTCCATATTGTTCTGAGCCCTCACATTACTTCCTGTAGAAATGTTGCACCATGGACAATCTCACAGTCTTCCCAATCTCCCTCTGCAATGTCGGATCCCTCACTTCCCACCCAATGGACTTGGCCTTCGAGTCACTTCCACCAAAAGCCGCATTCTAGCCAAGATCCGTGAATATTGTGAACACCAACAAAGTGCACGTCTGTAAATGCTCCCTGTCGGGTTCTGACGCTCTTATGTCCCCAGAGACTCCATTTTTGGATCTCTTTAAACAGTATGGTTGGATTTCGCATAACTGAAATAGAAGCAAGTGGTGTTTTCCGATCCACAACCCCCTGCTCTCCTAGCCTTCAGCTAGCTGTCCTTTCCAACTGTGTAACACACGACGTAACACACGACGTAACACAGTCCCTGCTGTATTCTCAGTGCACTGCTTCAACACCCAGATCTGTTGGAAGCTCCACGCTCTGTTTTGAACTGCAGGTTTCCTTATTAACTGTGTCTGTCCTTTACCCCCAGCAACCGAACCTGCTTCAGTGGGACGGAAAGTGTAACTGAATTTAGGATGATCTGTCTATTCAGTCTTGGCTTCTTCAGCTTTACGTTCCCACAGCAACATCAGGTCACATGGTCATTTCTTGGAACTGATGACCTCAGAACCAAGAAATCAATTCCTCTCCTTCAGAAGAATCTCCAGTTTCACTTTGGGTCTTAAAGGGTTCATTGCACAAAAAGTCTTTCCCCAAAATAATAATAAAACTATACTAATAATTATTATTAATCTTACTATTAAATTATTAAAGGTGTTTCCCAAAGTACCTGGGTCATCACATGCCCTCCCATCCCCAAGGAATAAAGCTTCTGAAGTAAGCATGTTTTCAGAATCCTTTCATGCTACAACACATGTGAACATTATAAATACTGTAACAATGTCTTTATTACACACTGTTCAGGTAATGGTTTCTCTTTTTCCCATTTTACAATGAAACATATCACATTGGCAATACTATAAGCTTAACCCTGAACAAAACTAACCCAATGTGACAATGAGGTTTGAAAGTTCAGCCTGCTCGAGAGTCCCAGTGCTCTTGTCAACAAGAGTTCACTTTACTATTGGTTGATTCACTTTCTTTGAACCTTCCCAAGAGATCTCCTTGCCCACTCACACAGTCTTCCCAGTTTTCCTTTGTTAAGAGGTTGTGCTTCCTGTTGCTGTAAAAAATTCCGATTGGATTGTGGACAGTCTGGACCCTGGGATAAGATTTGTGATGGCTTCAAAGGTTTTCCATATCTGAGGTCAGGTTAACTTGGTCAGGACCACACTGCTGATTGCTGGCGATCGATCTGGATTTTGAGAGCTGCCTGTGAGGAATTGGACTCTGAGAGGAAATTCCGTCATGTTGCTTTTTCCCTCTGAGTTCAGCAATTTGTGTGGACGGTGGGATCTGTGTACACAGCGGGATACAGTCGGGAGGGAGTGACCTGAGAGTTCTCAACATTGACTCGACCCCAAGAGGTCTCGTGACATCGGGTAAAATATGGGCAAGGAAACCTCCTGCTGATTATCACCTACCGCCCCATCCCGCTGGTGAATCAATATTCCTTAATGCTGAACATCACTTTGAGTCAAGGACACAGAATGTATTCTGGGTGGGGGACTCCAATGCCCATCACTGGCTCAGTAGCTTCACTACTCAGTGAGCTGGCTGAGTACTAAAGGACACAGCTGCTCGACTGGGCCTCCAGCAGGTGGATGAGGGAAGTAACAAGAGGGAAAAACCTCCTGAACTTCATCCTCACCAACGTTCCTATTGCAAATAGATCCGTCTGTGAGAGTATTGGGAGGAGTGATCATCACACAGTTCTTGAGCAAAGTATGATCTTCACATGGAGAATAATGCCCCCCCCCCCCCCTCCCCCACATTTGTGTTGTGTGGCACTGCCACTGTGCTACATGGGATAGATTTCAAACAGATTTAGCAACTCAAAACTGGGTATCCATGAGTCGCTCTGGACCAGCAGCAGCAGAATTGAACTAAATCACAACCTCCTGGCCTGGTATATCCCCCACTCTACCATTAAGATCAAGCCAGGGGATCAACCCAGTTCGATGAAGAGTGCAGGAGGGTATGCTAGGAACAGCACCAGCCAAACCTGAATATGAGGTGTCAACCTGGTGAAGCTACAACACAGGACTCCTTACCTGCAAACAGCAAAAGCAACTTGTTATAGAAAGGGCAAAGAGACCCCACAACCAAGGGATCAGATCTAAGCTCTGCAGTCCTGTCACACCCACTGGGAATGGTGATGGACAATTAAACAACTAACAGGAGGAGGAGCCTGCACACATACCTCCATCCTCAATGATGAGGGAGCCCAGCACTTCAATATAAAAGACAAGGATGAAGCATTCACAATAATCTTCAGCCAGAGGTGCCGCATTGATGATCCATCTCCACCTCCTCCTGAGGTCTCAAACATCTCAAACGGCAATCTTCAGTCAATTCGATTCACTCAGAAACTGAACTGAACCAGCCATATCAATACTGTGGCTACAAGAGTAGGTCAGAGGCTGAGAATCCTGCAGTGAGGAACTCACCTCCTCACTCCCCAAAGCCTGTCCACCATCTGCAAAGCACAGGTCAGGGGTGTGATGGATTATTCTCACTGTCTGGATGAGTGCGGCTCCATCAACATTCAGGAAGCTCGACACCATCCAGTACAAAGCAGACCACTAGTTTGGGACCCAATCCAACACCTTCAACACTCACTCCCTCCACCACCATCACACAGTGGCAGCAGTGTGTGTACCACCGACAAGATTCACTGCAGGAATTCACCATGGCTGTATCACCAGCAACTTCCAAACCCACAGCCTCTGCCACCTAGAGAAGGACAAGAGCTACAGACACACAGGAACACCATCATCCGCAAACTCCCCTCTGAGCCACACATCATCCTGACTTGGAAGCATATCGCCGTTTTTCACTGTCGCGAGGTGAAACCCTCGAACATTATTAAGGAAGTAATAACAGGACATTTGGAAAGTCAAAACACAATCCATCAGAGTCAGCATGGTTTTATGAAGGGTAAATTATGTTTGACTAATTTGCGAGCGGTCTCCGGAGGTGTAAGAAGCCAAGTAGAGAATGGGGATCCTGTAGATGTAGTATCTCTGGACTTCCTGAAAGACATTTGATAAGGTGCCATAAAGAAGGTTAATGAACAATGTTCGATCACACGGGATTCGGGGTAATTTATTAGCTTGGATAGAAGATTGACTGACGGACAGAAGACAGAAAATCAGGAAGAATGGGTCTTTTTCTGGATGGCAAGATGGAACTATTGGAGTGTCACAAGGTTCAGTCCTTGAATCCCAGCTATTTACAATCTATATCAATGACTTGGATACAGGGAATAGATGGTTCTGTAGCCACATTTGCAGATGGCACTACAATAGGTGGGGCAGTAAGTTGCAATGAGGAAATAAGACCCTTACAAATGGATATAGATAGGTCAGGTAAGTAGGTCAATATGTGGCAGATGGAGTTTAATGTGGATAAGTGTGCGGTCATCCATTTTGGTCAGAAAAATGGAAACACAACTTATTATCTAAATAGAGAGAGACTTTGGGGTGCTCCGGTGCAGAGGGATCTGGGTGTCCTTGTGCACGAATCGCAGAAAACTAGCATGGAGGTATGGCAGGTAGTAAGGAAAGTGAATGGAATGTTGGCATTTGCAGCTAAAGGCACAGAGCATAAAGGTAAGGAAGTGTTGTAACTGTACAAGGCATTGGTGAGACCGCACCCTGGAGTACAGTGCACAGTTTTGGTCCCCTTATTTGAATAAAGGTGTGGTGGCATTGGAGACAGCTCAGAGGATGTTCCTCGGAACATAGAAATTAGGAGTAAGCAATTCAGCCCCTCGAGCCTGCTCCGCCATTCAATCAGATCATGGCCGATCTTTTCCTGGTCTCAAATCCACTTCCCTACCTGTTCCCCATATCCCTTTAACCTGTTTTTTAAATCAGAAATATATCTATCTCCCTCTTGAAACCATTTAATGATTCAGATTCCACCGCACTATGGGGCAGCAAGTTCCACAAATTCACCATCCTCTGCGAGAAGTAGTTTCTCTCCATCTCATTCCAAATTTACCGACTCTCAACCTATATCTGATCTTCAATTGGTGACTTGCAACATCCAAAGGAAAAGAAAGTGAATCCAGGGAGGGTGCAGAGCCTCGATGATTCTGTTCTGATACTGTATAAGTATTGAGGATTTCTGTTGTTCAGTGGAGAAGGTTTACTCCCCGCCGGCATAATCATTAAATGTTTGAAGTTTGGAGCAGACCTGAAAGAGTGATTCTTTCCGATTCATTCCCGCTAACAGGAGATTTTCAGGTTTGGAAAGAAAGGGATCAGCATGGATCCGTCAAATTAGTTTGAATCGACACCTTCAGGAGAATTGGGAGGGTGATTATTAGACGCAGCAGAGTGAGAATGGAGGGAGAGTGTGTGGGATGGAGATTTACAGATTTTCGGGATCGAGAGAGGAAAGAATGTTCCAGAGAAACTAGAATTGTTTGTTCTGAATTTATATCCTGTACTGACAGTGATGTCTTTTGTAAACTCCTTTTGCAGCCTATTACAATGTGAGATCTATAGACAGAAATCTCACACCAAATGTCACGTCAAGATCTGACAGAGTCACTCAATTCACCGGGACCCGAATATCATCGGCTTTTGCATCTCGAAGGAGAAATGACTGGAAAAGCACCGAGACATACACATCCGAGTGAGAGTGTTCCAGAGCACTGACTGTGGAAAGAGCTTCAACCAGTTACACAGCCTGAAAAAACATTGCACCATTCACAGTGGGAGAGACCGTACGCATGTTCTGTGTGTGGGATAAGTCTTCAACTCATCAGCGATCTTCGATGGTAACAAGGACACCTGCACCATGAAGAAACCATGCGGAAATGTGGTGACTGTGGGAAAGGATTCCAGTCCCCATCTGCACTTGAAACCCATCGACGCAGTCACACTGGGGAGAGGCCATTCACCTGCTCTCAGTGTGGGAAAGGTTTTACTCAGTTATCCGCCCTGCAAACACACCAGCGGGTCCACACTGGGGAGAGGCCATTCATCTCCTCTGAGTGTAGCCAGGAATTCAGTCAGTTATCCCACCTTGTGACACACCAGCGAGTTCACACTGGTGAAAGGCCATTCACCTGCTCTCAGTGTGGGAAGGGATTCACTGATCCATCCTACCTGTTGATACACCAGCGGGTTCACACTGGGGAGAAGCCATTCACCTGTTCTCAGTGTGGGAAGGGTTTTAGTCAGTCATCCCAACTGCTAACACACCAGTGGGTTCACACCGGGGAGAGGCCATTCATCTGCTCCGAATGTGGAAAGGGATTCACTGATTCATCCGCCCTGCAGAAGCACCGGCGAGTTCACACTGGGGAGAAGCCGTTCACCTGCTCTGACTGTGGGAAAGGATTCGCTCAGACTTCCCAACTGCTGACTCACCAGCAGGTTCACACAGGGGAGAGACCGTTCTCCTGCTCTGACTGTGGGAAGAGATTCACTCAGGTGTCCAACCTGCTGAGGCACCAGTGTGTTCACAAGTGATTAAAGGGGTTGGAATCTGTTGTTATTGCTGCTGTTAATCACATCCACAATTGAATTGTAACATAGAATCATATAATCTCTACAGTGCAAAAAGAGGCAATTTGGCCCATCGAGTCTGTACCGACCCTTGGAAAGAGTACCCCACATAGGCCCATGCCCTGACACTTATCCCCGTAACCCAGTAACCTCACTTAATCTCTCTCAGACACTAAGGGACAATTTAGCACCTAACCTGCACATCTTTGGTCTGTGTGAGGAACCCGGAGCACCCGGAGGAAACCCACGCAGATACTGGGAGAAAGTGCAAACTCCACACAGACAGTCACCCATGACCGGAATTGAACCCGGGTCCCTGGCGCTGTGAACCAGGAGTGTGAACCACTGTGCCACCGAGCTGTCCCTGTGCCACCAAGCCGTCCCTGGGCCAGAGCCGTCCCTGAGCCACCGAGCCGTCCCTGGGCCAGAGCCATCCCTGTGCCACCGAGCCGTCCCTGTGCCACCGAGCCGTCCCTGTGCCACCGAGCTGTCCCTGTGCCATCCATGTGCCACCGAGCCGTCCCTGTGCCACCGAGCCCTCCCTGTGCCACCGAGCCGTCCCTGTGCCACCGAGCCGTCCCTATGCCACCGAGCCGTCCCTGTGCCACCGAGCCGTCCCTGTGCTACCGAGCCATCCCTGTGCCACCATGCCGTCCCTGTGCCACCGAGCCGTCCCTGTGCCACCGATCCGTCCCTGTGCCACCGAGCCGTCCCTGTGCCATCATGCCGTCCCTGTGCCACCGATCCGTCCCTGTGCCACCGATCCGTCCCTGTGCCACCGAGCCGTCCCTGTGCCGTCCCTGTGCCACCGAGCCGTCCCTGTGCCGTCCCTGTGCCACCGAGCCGTCCCTGTGCCACCGAGCCGTCACTGTGCCATCATGCCGTCCCTGTGCCACCAATCCGTCCCTGTGCCACCGAGCCATCCCTGTGCCACTGAGCCGTCCCTGTGCCACCGAGCCCTCCCTGTGCCACCGAGCCGTCCCTGAGCTAACATGACGTCCCTGAGCTAACATGACGTCCCTGTGCCACCGAGCTGTCCCTGTGCCACCGAGCCGTCCCTGTGCCACTGGGCTGTCCTGGTGCCACTGATTCATCCCTGTGCCACTGAGCCGTCCCTGTGCCACTGAGCTGTCCCTGTGCCACCGTGCTGCCCATGTCATCGTGCCGTCCCTGTGCCACCGAGCCTTCCCTGTGCCACCGAGCCATCCTTGTGCCAGCGTGCCGACCCTGTACCACCGCGTTGTCCCAGTGCCACCGTGCCGTCCCTGTGCCACCGTGCCATCCCTGTGCCATCGTGCTGCCCCAAACATAAAGGATTAACAGCTGGGATGTACTAATGTATGAGACGGATGATGATGTCCCGGTGGCATCAGCCCATCGTGTGTTAGACTCCGAGAGATTGGAATCCTGTCTCTGAGCAGCATGCCTGCTCTGTAACCTGTTCAGATGTTGTTCTAATAAACTATTTTTAAGCAGATATCAAAAGATGTCTCTAGTTTGTGTCGGAGCCGATAGTCCAATATAGAAGGACATATCAAAGAACATGGTGGTAGCGTTGAAGATGTTGATGTAAAAAACATTTTGGCCATATCGAAGGAGGAGGTTCACTGGGGGGAGAGGTAATGATGACCCTCCCTGCTGAGCAATCCCTGTCCTTGTTCTGGAGGAGGGGGTTCACTGGAGGGAGAGTTAATGATGACCCTCCCTGCTGAGCAATCCCTGTCCTTGTCTTGGAGGAGGAGGTTCACTGGAGGGAGAGGTAATGATGACCCTCCCTGCTGAGGGACAGTCCCTGTCCTTGCC
Organism: Scyliorhinus canicula; assembly: GCF_902713615.1. Lineage (NCBI taxonomy): Eukaryota > Metazoa > Chordata > Chondrichthyes > Carcharhiniformes > Scyliorhinidae > Scyliorhinus > Scyliorhinus canicula. The sequence goes on from NC_052162.1 coordinate 125,588,396, forward strand.
CCACCCGCAGAGAGGCCAGCAGTGCGGGTTGTGGAAACACCATTTTCTCTGGTACCAAGCTTCATCAGGTCTTCACAAAATGAAGCAAAAGCTTCAAGTCAGCACCTTTCTTGTCTGTTACTGGACCGACTGCATCAACGTTCTCAAAGGCAGGTGTGCAGGCGTCACTGCAGACTTTGTGTACATTCTCTAAAATGTTGACACGTATTTTAGACGGCTACAGAACCCCTGGAGACTAATTTGGGAGGGGGTGGGGAGAGATGTAGTATAACGGGTTAACAGATGGCACATGTTACTGTATGATGTGGATGCTGATTTATTAACATGTGTTAGACTCTCAAGGGAGGGTTGAAATCGCGCCGAGGAGTAACAGGCCCACTCTGTAACTTATTTAGATGTAGAACTAATAAACAAGTGTTAAACAGACACCGGAGTAAGTCTATAGCCTATGAACCAAGTCCCATGTCTAGAGTCCAATCTAAAGGACACATCTCAGAATAGGGATGTTTGGTTTGTGTTTCCTGTCTGCAAAAACCTCTCTACTCATCGCCTGGGAAAGGAGATTACAAAGGACATCGCTGTAAATAAAGGGCAGAAATCCAGAACTGACAATTCCAGTCATCAGAGAACATCCTTTTCCTTCTCAAACTATAAATCACTGTTCCCCCGCACACTCCCTATTGATTGTAACCCTAATGTATCCTCCCATCACCCTGCCATGGGCACCTCACTAACAGAGAGACAGGAAGGTGCTGGAGGATGGACTGGGAAAGGGGCCTCCACCAATCAGGGCCTGAGGGGGGTGGGCGTGGTGTTATTGGGGCTGATGGTGCCGTGCCCACAGGGTTCAGTGCCCGTGTCCAAAGCAGGGAGTCACAGGAACAGGGTACACAGGAACCAAAGAGAAACCATTTGGATCCTGAGCATTGTGAACATCCTTTACTCTGGTTGTCTTTGATCCTCAAATTATTTTCTATTTCTCACCTTGTCTGTTTGATTAATAAACGTTTATTATGAAAATATTTGATTTTCTGGACTTTTCATGATTAGATTGATGCACTTTAGGGAAAGTGGGTGAGAGGGGTTGACAGGCTCTTTGACAGAAAGTGCGTCCCTCCAAGGTAATTGGCAAAGGAGCCAGAGGGGGAGATGAGATATTGTTTTTGACACAGCGATGTTAGGAATGGGGTTCAGGGGCGACACGGTTGTGCAGTGGTTAGCACTGCTGCCTACGGCACTGAGGACCTGGAGTCTATCCCGGCCCCAGGTCACTGTCTGTGTGGAGCTGCACATTCTCCCCGTGTCTGCGTGGGTCTCACCCCCACAACCCAAAGATGTGAAGATAGGTGGATTGGCCATGCTAAATTTACGCTTAACTGGAAACTCTAAATTTTAGGGAGGCAATTAGCCCATTTTCCCCTTTTCCCAAACTCTGAAATGATTCACAGTGATAACCCTTATTGGTGACAGTGGTTAGATGTTATTCAGTATAAACAAGAGCTGACACAGGCTAATGTCTGAGCAGTAATATCAAAGGGCAGCAGCATTCCCATTACACTCTGGGTAGAAGCACCATCTCCAGGTAAATGCTCCCTGCTCTGCCCCAGATGCCATGGTACCAATCAGTGGAATATGTAAAACCTCAACAAATCTCTGCTCGGGGAATCCCTTCTTATACTTTATTACATCACAAAGTCTATGGAGACTGATTTAACCCAATCATTGCCGAGCTAACATTACAAAACCTGTCATTGAACTATCTGTACCCGCCCAAGCCACGTCAAACTCTCAAACAATTGTCTTCCCCACGCTCCGTCCCCGGTACAGGGAGTCAGCATTCCCATGCCAAGCAGTGAAAACATGGTGGCCTTGACACCCAGGTGTTGTCTAGGATTCCAGGCACTCATTTTCTCTGTCCTCTGGGAGCTGTTTATCTCCCTGTTCCCACACAGCAAATCGTCTGTTCTCAGCTCTGCTCGATTTCTGCTGGAGTTTGGTCCCTTTTACACCTTTCGGATCAATAAAACATTTGGTCAGTGAAGACCCAAACCACAATTTCCCATCCTGTCACCTGTCAACCATCCTTACCCAGAGCGTAATCACAACAGGAATAAAAACAGGAGAAGTGTAACAATCGAATTCAAAATAAATCCACAGCCAGTCATAGAATTTAATTTAATGTTCACTAATTAGCAAGAAAACCCGAAGTAGGGAGTCTCCCAGGAATCTTACAGTCCGCACTTCGAGGGGGAGGAGAACTCTCTCTCCAACCCCTCATTCAATTTCACTCCGTTATTTTCCCGTTCTGTTCTGGCTCCGCCTGGGACAACATCGATTTAATCTTTTCTTCTCCTGAAGGAGCACCACGAGTTCCAGGTTCCTGGTACATTAGGACAGATGCTTCAAGGAACAGATCAAACATGGATGTAAAAGATTCTCCAGCTCTCTCTTTGTGGACAGTTCTTACACAGTATTATTTCTCCCAAGCCCTTCATTGTCCCATTATCGCTTTAATTTCACTCCCACTTTGCCCATGTCCAGTGTGTTTAATTCTATCCGGATTGTTTTAAAGTCAGTTTCTCTCTGGAGTGTGTGTCAATGTCTTGATGATGTCACAATGGTGTCTCAATCCCCTGGCCACATTAACCATTTCATCTCCTGCTGTGTCTCCAGTAGCTGTGTGTGTTTGGGACCCAGTCTTCAGTCCATTTCACCATGAATTTAGACTTGTTATTTTTCACATGTAACAAATCACATCTGCACACCCACACCGGGATCCCAAAATCATGTCACATATACTTAACTCTCAGATGCGCTGATGAAAATATCAAAGTGAGTGTCTGTCTTTCTGATCTGCCCTGTTATGGAGCTGATATTTCATGTCGTGGCCGGGCTTTCAAATGTGGATTTCTTTAAAACAAAGTTCATGGGCCAGGATGTAAATATATCTGGGTGGCACAGTGGTTAGCACTGCTACCTCACAGCGCTGAAGACCCGGGTTCGATCCCAGCACCAGGTCACTGTCTGTGAGGAGTTTGCACATACCCCCGTGTCTGCGTGGGTCTGACCTCCACAACCCAAAGATGTGCAGGGTAGGAAGATTGGCTAAATTGCCCCTTTATTGGAATAAAATAATTGGGTCCTCTAAATTTTTTTTTAAAGCATGTAAATATTTCCAAGAGGAAGTGATCAACTTATTCATCCCATCTACACATTCCAGACTTTCACTAAAGCATCAAAGGATACCAGACTGATATATTCCATTCAACCACACCCAAGGTAAACGTTCCAATCATTCATTATCCAGGACAATATTCCCAGTATCTTTCAAACAAAAATTAAACATTCCCGTCCGATCCCAGGTATTAACATATTCTGTTTGTTTGTTCAGGTCAGGCTGGGATTGTTCACCTTGGAGCAAAGGAGGTCGAGGGGAGATTTGAGAGAGGTGGAAAAGATTATGACAAGTTTATTTGATGTATTATTGTCACATAGAACATAGAGATATAGAGAAATACAGCACAGAACAGGCCCTTCGGCCCACGATGTTGTAACAAACTTTTGTCATAGGTTAATCATAGATCATAGAATTTTGGACACGAAGGGCAATTTATCATGGCCAATCCACCTGACCTGCACATCTTTGGACTGTGGGAGGAAACCGGAGCACCCGGAGGAAACCCACACACAAACGGGGAGAATGTGCAGACTCCACACAGACAGTGACCCAAGCCGGAATAGAACCTGGGACCCTGGAGATGTGAAGCAATTCTGCTATCCACAATGCTACCGTGCTGCCCTTAAGAACAAATTAATCAGGGCAGCACGGTGGCCTAGTGGTTAGCACAGCTGCCTCACGGCGCTGAGGTCCCAGGTTCGATCCCGGCTCTGGGTCATTGTCCGTGTGGAGTTTGCACATTCTCCCCGTGTCTGCGTGGGTTTCACCCCCACAACCCAAAAATGTGCAGAGTAGGTGGATTGGCCATGCTAAATTGCCCCTTAATTGGAAAAAATAATTGGGTAATCTAAATTTTAAAAAAAAGAACAAATTAATCTACACTCCATTATTCTACCATAATCCATGCACCTATCCAATCGCCACTTGAAGGTCCCTAACGTTTCCGACTCAACTACTTCCACAGGCAGTGCATTCCATGCCCCCACTACTCTCTGGGTAAAGAACCTACCTCTGACATCCCCCCCTATATCTTCCACCATTCACGTTAAATTTATGTCCCCTTCTAATGGTTTGTTCCACCCGGGGAAAAAGTCGCTGTCTATCTATTCCCCTGATCATCTTATAAACCTCTATCAGGTCACCCCTCATCCTTCTCCTTTGCACCTTTTCCAAAGCTTCCACATCCTTCCTAAAATGAGGCGACCAGAACTGCACACAGTACTCCAAATGTGGCCTTACCAAGGTTTTGTACAGCTGCATCATCACCTCACGGCTCTTAAATTCAATCAATCTGGTAATGAACGCTAGCACACCATAGGCCTTCTTCACAGCTCTATCCACTTGAGTGGCAACTTTCAAAGATCTATGAACATAGACCCCAAGATCTCTCTGCTCCTCCACATTGCCAAGAACCCTACCATTAACCCTGTATTCCGCATTCATATTTGTCCTTCCAAAATGGACAACCTCACACTTGTCAGGGATAAATTCCATCTGCCACTTCTCAGCCCAGCTCTGCATCCTGTCTATGTCTCTTTGCAGCCGACAACAGCCTTCCTCACTATCCACAACTCCCCCAATTTTCGTATCATCTGCAAATTTACTGACCCATCCTTCAACTCCCTCATCCAAGTCATTAATGAAAATCACAAACAGCAGAGGACCCAGAACTGATCCCTGTGGTCCACCACTGTAACTGGGCTCCAGGCTGAATATTTGCCATCCACCACCACTCTCTGACTTCTATTGGTTAGCCAGTTTGTTATCCAACTGGCCAAATTTCCCACTATTCCATGCCTCCTTACTTTCTGCATAAGCCTACCACGGGGAACCTTATCAAATGCCTTACTAAAATCCATGTACACTACATCCACTGCTTTATCTTCATCCACATGCTTGGTCACCTCCCCAAAGAAGTCAATAAGACTTGTAAGGCAAGACCTACGCCTCACAAATCTGTGCTGACTATCCCTAATCAAGCAGTGTCTTTCCAGATGCTCAGGAATCCTATCCCTCAGTACCCTTTCCATTACTTTGCCTACCACCGAAGTAAAACTAACTGGCCTGTAAGTCCCAGGGTTATCAACAGGGACACAACATTCGCCACTCTCCAATCCCCTGATACCACCCCTGTTGATAGTGAGGACGAAACGATCATTGCCAACGGCTCTGCAATTTCATCTCTTGCTTCCCATAAGTATACAGTGAAACGTATTGTTTCTTGCATGCTATACAGACAACGCATACTGTACATAGGAAAGGAAGGCGAGAGTGCAGAATATAATGTTACAGTTATAGCTAGGGTGTAGAGAAAAGATCAACTTAATACGAGGTAGGTCCAAAGTCTGATGGCAGTAGGGAAGAAGCTGTTCTTGAGTCGGTTGGTACGTGACCTCAAACTTTGGTATCTTTTTCCTGACGGAAGAAGGTGGAAGGGAGTATGTCTGAGGTACGTGGGGTCCTTAATTATCCTGGCTGCCTTTCCGAGACAGCAGGAATTGTAGGCAGAGTCAATGGATGGGAGGCTGATTTGCGTGATGTATTTGGCTACATTCACGACCTTTTGCAATTTACTGCGTTCTTGGGAAGAGTAAGCTCCATCCCAAGCTGTGATACAACCAGAAAGAATGCTTTCTATGGTGCATCTGTAAATGTTGTTGAGACATGCCAAATTTCCTTAGTCTTCTGAGAAAGTAGAGTCATTGGTGGGCTTTCTTAACTATAGTGTCAGCATGGGGGGGACCAGGGCAGGTTGTTGGTGATCTGCACACCTAAAAACTTGAAGTTCCCGACCCTTTCTACTTCGTTCCCATTGATGTAGACAGGGGCATGTTCTCCATTACGTTTCCTGACATCGATGACAATCTCCTTCGTTTTGTTGACATTGAGGGGGAGATTATTGTCGTTGCACCAGTTCACCAGATTCTCTATCTCATTCCTGTACTCTGTCTCGTCATTGTTTGAGATCCGACCCACTACGGTGGTGTCATCAGCAAATTTGAAAATCGAGTTGTAGGGGCGGGGGGGTGGGGAAATATTTTGATGCAGCGAATGGTAATGACCTGGAACTTGCCAACTGTGAGGGGGAGGTGTTGTGTGGAAATGAAGACAATGGAGAATTTCAAACGGAAATTGGATCGGTATTTGAGGGAACTAAATTGCAGGGCTGCAGGGATAGAATGGGGCACTGGGAACATATCAGCCATGACAGAGTCAATGGATGGGAGGCAGGTTCGTGTGAGGGACTGGGCCGCAGTGTTGACGTTGGTGGACCAGGACAGATTGTTGGTGACTTGCACACCGAGCAATTTGAAGCTGTCAACCATCTCCCCCTCGGCACCACTGATGCAGACAGGGGTGTGTAAGATATTTTGCTTCCTGAAGTAAATGACCAGCTCCTTAGTTTTGCTGACATTGAGGGAGAGATTGTTGCCATTACGCCACGCCACTAGGTTCTCTATCTCCCTCCTGTACTCTGACTCATCGTTGTTTGAGATCCGACCCACTGCAGTCGTGTCATCGGCAAACATGGAGCGGGAGCCAAATTTTGCCACACAGTCGTGTGTGTACAGGGAATACTGTAGGGAGCTAAGTACACAGCCTTGTGGGGCCCCTGTATTGAGGACTAACGCAAAGGAGGAGGCATTGTTGTTTATCCTTACTGATTGTGGTTTATGTATCAGGAAGTTGAATATCCAGTTGCAGGGGGAGGAGCCAAGTCCTAGGTTTTGATATGAGCTTGGCTGGGATTATGGAGTTGAAGGCAGAGCTGTCGTTAATGAATAGGAGTCTGACATAGGAGTCCTTGTTGTCGAGATGCTCCAGGAATGAGTGTAAGGCCAGGGAGATGGCGGTGGCGTCTGTGGTGGACAGGTAGGGCCATGGCATCTGTGGTGGACAGGTAGGGCCATGGTGTCTGCGGGGGACAGGTAGGGCCATGGCGACTGCGGTGGACCGCTTGCGGCGGTATGCAAATTGCAGTGGATCAAGGCACTCTGGAAGTCTGGAGTTGACGTGTCTCATGGCCAACCTCTCGAAGCTCATGATAATGATCGATGCCAAGGCCACCGAATGGTAGTCGTTGAGGCACGTTGCCTGGTTCTCCTTTGCCACCGGTATGGATGGTGCTCGTCTTGAAGCAGGTGGGAATCTCGGAATGGAGTAGGGAGAAGTTGAGGATGTCCGGAAACACGTCCGCCAGTTGGTCCGTGCAGTATCTGGGTGCAGGACGAGGGATCCCGTCAGGACCTGCCGCTTACCGAGGGTTCACTTTCAAGAAGGCCGATCTGACTTTGGAGGCTGTGACGGTTGGTATGTCACAGGTTTGTGTGTCCAAGGTTGCTGGAGCAGTTGTCAAAGGTTTGTTGGTTTCCTGTTGAAGTGAACAGAGAATGCATTGAATTTGTCGGGGAGGGGTGCCCTGTTGCCAAAGATTCTTTTCGGCTTCGCAGCTCATTATGTTGTTGAATCCTTGCCTCAACCGAGGAGAGTCCATGTCATTAGTCTGTGACTCTAGCTTAGTCTGGTATTGTTTCTTGACGTCCCTAGTGGCTTTGTGGAGGTCGTACCTAGATTTCTTGTATAGGTCAGGGTCACCTGTCTTGAATGCCTCAGACGTGGCCTTCAGTACGGAGTGAATCTCCCGATTAAACCATGGTTTCTGGTTGGGTAACATAGATATTACTTTCTTTGACACACAATCTTCTACACACTTGCTGATGAAGTCTGTGATGGTGCTGGCAAACTCGTTTAGGTTGGCTGCTGGGTTCTTGAATATGGACCAGTCCACTGACTCCAAGCAGTCACGGAGGAGCCCTTCTGTTGCCTCGGACCAGCATTTGCACGACATTCTTAACCAGATTCTCCCGTTACGTTTCTGCTTGTATGCCAGGAGAAGGAGATCCATCTTATGGTCCGATTTTCCGAAGTGCGGTTGGGGGATGGATTGAGAGGCGGCCTTGATGTTTGTGTTGCAGTGGTCAAGGTTGTTGGGGCCCCTGTTGGGACAGGAGATGTGGTGGTCGAATTTTGGCTGTACACTCGAGGTTGGCCTGGTTAAAGTCCCCGGCCACGATGAACAAGGCCTTCGGGTATTCTGCTTCATTGTTAGGTATGACCTCGCTCGTGTTTGATCAGGTTGGATGAGGTTCTAAAGCTCTTTGTGCAGTGAGAGCAGCTGAACGGTCTCTCCTCAGAGTGAATGCGCTGGTGGGACATCAGTAGCTGAGAGCTTTTGAAACCCCTCCTGCAGTCAGAGCATTTAAAGGCCCTGCTCTTGGTGTGAGTGACATTGTGTTTCAGCAGGCTGGATGATTGAGTGAATCCCTTATCACACACGGAGCAGATGAATGGCCTCTCCCCGGTGTGAAGTCGCTGGTGTGTCTGCAGGCTGGATAACTGAGTGAATCCTTTATCACACACAGAGCAGATGAATGGCTTCTCCCCAGTGTGAACGCTCTGGTGTCTCTTCAGGTAGGATAACCGAGCGAATCCCTTATCACACACAGAACAGATGAATGGCCTCTCCCCAGTGTGAACTCGCTGGTGGTTCTGCAGGTTGGATAACCGAGCGAATCCCTTATCACACATGAAGCAGATGAATGGCCTCTCCCCAGTGTGAACACGCTGGTGTGACTGCAGGCTGGATAACTGAGTGAATCCCTTATCACACACAGAGCAGATGAATGGCCTCTCCCCAGTGTGAAGTCGCTGGTGCCTATGAAGGTAGGATAACTGAGTGAATCCTTTATCACACACAGAGCAGATGAATGGCCTCTCCCCAGCGTGAAGTCGCTGGTGTCTCTGCAGGTTGGATAACTGAGTGAATCCCTTATCACACACAGAGCAGATGAATGGCCTCGCCCTGGTGGGAGAGCTCTGGTGTCTCTTCAGGTCGGATAACTGAGCGAATCCCTTATCACACACAGAGCAGATGAACGGCTTCTCCCCGGTGTGATATCGCTGGTGTGTCCGCAGGTGGGATAACCGAGTGAATCCCTTATCACACACAGAGCAGACGAATGGCCTCTCCCCGGTGTGAACTCGCTGGTGGTTCTGCAGGTTGGTTAAATGAGTGAATCCCTTCCCACAGTCTGAGCAGGTGAATGGCCTCTCCCCAGTGTGAACTCGTTCATGTCTCCGCAGGTTGCCAATGACAGCGAATCCCTTTTCACACTGAGAGCAGGTGAAAGGCCTCTCTCCAGTGTGATTGTGTTGATGACTTTCCAGCTGGCACAGGGCTGTGAATCCCATCCCACAGTCCTCACATTTCCATGGTTTCTCCATGGTCCGGGTGATCTTGCGTCTCACCGCGTTGTATGATCAGTTGAAGCCTCGTTCACACACAGAACACCGATACAGTCTCTCCCTGCTGTGAATGGTGTAGTATTTATCAGGCTGTGTAACTGGTTAAAGCTCTTTCCACAGTCAGTGCTCTGTAACAGTCTCACACGGGTGTGTGTGTCTCGGTGCTTTTCTAGACACACTGATGTTTAAAATCTCTTGAAGCAGACAGAATAGACAAACAGCTCTCCTTCTAGATTCAAATGCCGATGATATTCGACTCCCAAGATTTGAGTGACTCAGTCAGTTCTTGACGTGATATTTAGTTTGAGATATTGGCCTCAAACTCTTCTTGTTCTAACTTCCTGCAAAAATATTTTACAAAAATTATCACTGTCAGTACAGGACAGAAATTCAGAACCGACAATTCTAGTTTCTATCGAACATTGTTAGCTCTCTCTCTTTCCCTCAAATGCTCTAAATCTCCATCCCACACACTCTCCCTCCATTCTCACTCTGCTGTATCTAATATTCACCCTCCCAATTCTCCTGAAGGCACTGAATCAGGCTGATTGACAGATCCATGCTCACTGCTTCTTGTCCTGGACACAGAGACTGCCAGACAGATATATGTCTCTGTTACTGGACAATAAATGTGCATAATATACAGAATGTATTCACTTCCTTTCCCTCCCAATTCTTAGTAAGGTGTTGATTGATGCTGATCAACAAATCTAAACTCACTACAACTTGTACAAGAGCTGAGACTCTCCATCTAAGTATATTTATTGATTAGAGATGGGGTGATATAATGTAGGTACAGTACTATATTACAAAACTAGAAATAATAGTGGATGTATTTTATTACAGAACCATCAATAATATATATAATACATTCCATATATCTCTGTCCAATATAAAATTTTTTTTAAATCATTAACAGGTTGTGAGAGTCGCTGGTTCTGCCAGCATTTATTGCCCATCCCCAGTTACCCTTCAGAAGGCAGTGATGAGTTGCCTTTTTGAACTGCTGCAGTCCTCGAGTTGTAGGTACATCCCCTGTGCTGTCAGGGAAGGAGTTCCAGGATGTCGCCCCAGCAACAATGAAGGAAGGGCCATATATTTCCAAGTCCGTCTGGTGAGTGATGTGTTGCTGAACCTCCAGGTAGTAGGATTCCCAGGTATCTGCTGCTCTTGTCCTTCTAAATAGTAGTGGTCATGGGTTTGGAAGGTGCTATCTGAGGAACCTTGGTGAGTTACTGCAGTACACATTGTAGATGGTATGTACGGCTGCCACAGTTCGCCGTTGGCGGAGGGTGTGAATATTTGTGGAATGGGGAGCAGTCAAGCAGGCTGCTTTGTTCTGGATGGTGTAGGACAGCATCTTGAGTGTTGCTGGAGCTGCACTCAATCATGCAAGTAGTGATTACTCAATTACACATCCGACTTGTGCCTTGTATATGGTGGACAGGCTTCGGGGGTCAGAAGGTCCGTTACTCGCTGTAGTCTTTGGCCTGCCCTACCACAGTATGAATATGGCTAGTCCAGTTCAGTTTCTTATCAATGGTAACTCTCAGGATGTTGGTTGTGGGGGATTCAGCGATGCTAATGCCACTGAATGTCAAGGTGCGGTTGTTAGATCCTCCTTTATAGGAGGTGGTCATTGCCTGGCACTTGTGTAGCACAAATATAACTTGCCACTTATCAGCCAACATCTGGATACTGTGCAGGGAATGCTGCATTTGGACATGGACAGCTTAATTATCTGAGGAGTTACGAATGGTGCTGAACATTGTGCAGTCATCCACAAACATCCCCACTTCTCACCTCATGATAAAAGGGAGGTCATTGATGAAGCAACTAAAATAGTTGAGCCAAGGAGTGTGCCCTGAGGAACTCCTGGAGCTGAGATGATTGACCTCCAACCACCACAACCATCTTCCTTTGTGCCAGGTATGACTCCAACCAGCGGAGAGTTTTCCCCGATTCCCACTGACTCCAGTTTAGCTGGGGCTCCTTGATGCCATAGTCGGTCAAATGTTGTCTTGAAACCAAGGGCAGTCACTCACACCTCACCTCTGGCATTCAGCTCTTTTGTCCATGTTTGAACCAAGGCTGTAATGAGGTTAGGAGCTGACTGGCCCGGGTGGGACCCAAGCTGAACGTCCGTGAGCAGGTTTTGCTAAGTAAGTACTGCTTGGTGGCACAGTTAATGACTCCGTCCAGCACTTTGCTGACGGTTGAGAGTATTCCGACAGGGAAGTAATTGGTTGTGTGTGATTTGTCCTTTTTACTGTTCCCTTTAATGTCAACCATCTCCTGGGGAAACCGGCCCTTTAAATGTGAACATTAGGAGAGAGACCATCATTTTAGCCAGACAAATAAATGTGCCAAGCTGCGGGAGCAAAAGATGTCAATGTCTTTGAGAGAGAGACCTGGACCAAGCTTTCCAGAGTCTGCACCCTCCCTGGATTCACTTCCTTTCCCTTCAGTTGCTGCAAGTCACCAATTGAAAGTCAGAATGATAAAATAAATGGAAAGGGAGAAAAGAAAGTGTTTTACTCACAGATCTTGGAAACAGGAGGAAGGTTCAGTCTGTGTGCAGCTCAAGCTCATTCAGGGTTTGGGAACAACAGCTTTGCTCGGTAGAAACCTCCATGTCCAGCTTCCGCATTGAGACAATGGGGAAACTCTGATTGGCGGAGAAACAGAGTCCTTCCGGTCCTCCAATCTTCCTATTGGTCAACACCTCAGCAGTAAGGTCAGCGGCAGTGAGCTCCTCTGCACATGCGCAGCTTCCCCTTTCCTGAGACATGCGCAGTTCCGGGTCAGGGGAGGAGGAGATCATCGACGGTCGCAACTGTCAGCCGGTTGCCTGGAAACCTTGTCTCGAAGATGTGTGGAGGAAGGGAACTGTGGTTGGGGGCGGGGCTCCAGCATCTGCGCGCGCTGTGCAGAGACGTCACCGCGGAGCGGATTTATTCCTATTGGCTGATTTAGAGGACGAGTTCCTTTGTGATGTCACAATGTGGAGGTTGGACAATGAGTTTCAGACTAAAACTTCCTCCTCTGGGCAACATTTGGGAGCAAATCACTGTCTCCCCTTTCAGAAGGTCATAAGATATAGGAGCAGAGTTAGCCCATTTGGCCCATCGAGTATAATCCTTCAACCCGATTAAAAGTGTCTAATTCCTCCTTAAATTTATTCAGTGTCCCAGCTCCACCGCACTCTGGGGTAGTGAATTCCACAGATTCACAGCCCTTTGGAAGAAGCAGTTTCTCCTCAACTCTTTAGAATTTGTTACCTCTTATTTTAAATAATCTTTATTGTCACAAGTAGGCTTACATTAACACTGCAATGAAGTTACTGTGAAAAGCCCCAAGCTCCACATTTTGGCGACTGTTCGGGCATACAGAGGGAGAATTCAGAATGTCCAAATGATCTAACAGCACGTCTTTCAGGGCTTGTGGGAGGAAACCGAAGCACCCGGTGGAATCATAGAATTTACAGTGCAGAAGGAGGGCATTCAACCCATCGAGTCTGCACCAGCCCCTGGAAAGAGCACTCCACCCAGCCCAGGCCTCCACCCCATCCCTGTAACCCACTTAACCTTTTTGGACACTAAGGGCAATTTATCATGGCCAATCCATTGTTTATCATGGCTAATCTACCTAACCTGCACATATTTGGAGTGTGGGAGGAACTGGAGCACCTGTACAAAACCTACGCAGACACGGGGAGGACGTGCAGACTCCACACAGCCAGTGACCCAAGCCGGAATCTAACCTGGGACCCTGGAGATGTGAAGCAACTGTGCTAACGACTGTGCTACCATGCTGCCCATCTTATCCTCAGACTATTACCTCTCGTTCTAGAATGCCTGAAAGACTTGCTGTTAGGTGAATTGAACATTCTGAATTCTCCTTCTGTGTCCCCTAACATGCGTCGGAATGTGGCGACTCGGGGAGTTTCACAGTATAACTTTATTACTGTGTTGTTTTTTAAATTTAAAGTACCCAATTCAGTTTTTCCAATTAAGTTGCAATTTTGCATGGCCAATCCACCTGGACTGCACATCTTTGGGTTGTGGGGGCGAAACACACGCAAACACGGGGAGAATGTGTAAACTCTGCATGGACAGTGACCCAGATCCGGGATCGAACCTGGGACCACGGTGCCATGAGGCGGCAATGCTAACCACTGTGCCACCGTGCTGCCTCATTGCCGTGTTAATGAGAGCCTACTTCAGACAAAGAGTGATTCTGCTGTTGTTGCTGTCCCAAACCTTATTGATCCTGAAGGTTGGGACTTATTTTTGCTGATGTTAGAGACTCCTGTCACTGAGGTGGAGTTTAAAATTCTGGATTCAGGTCAAATGAACCACATTTGAATTGCACACCCTGTGTCCTGTCCTTCCTGTAATTCAGTTGTGTCTGCTGATTGCTGGGTGATCAGTGACTCTTTAAGAACTGCTGTTTGTGATCTTTCCACATTCATTCAGGGACTCTCAGCTGAAATTATTTTACAATAAAACAGTTCACTTTCAGCATCGCACCCAAACAAATGCATTGGTGTGAAATCAACAATTCCAAGTCGGAAATCTTCCACTGATTGAAATGACATAGAATGGACATCAAATAAACATGCCATAAGGTCCACCTGGTCTGTGATGGTTTTGATGCTCCACATATCATAGAATTTACAGTTCAGAAGGAGGCCATTCGGCCCATCGAGTCTGCACCGGCTCTTGGAAAGAGCACCCTACCCAAGTTCAACACCTCCACCCTATCCCAATAGCCCAGTAACCCCACCCAACACTAAGGGCAATTTTGGACACTAAGGGCAATTTATCATGGCCAATCCACCTAACCTGCGGACTGTGTGAGGAAACCGAAGCACCCGGAGGAAACCCACACACACACGGGGAGGATGTACAGACTCCGCACAGACAGTGACCCAAGCCGGAATCGAACCTGGGACCCTGGCGCCGTGAAGCCATTGTGCTATCCACAATGCTACCGTGCTGCCCTTTATGTTTCCTCCCAATCTTCTTCACCTTCACTGTCAGTCAGGGCTCAGTGGATAACACTCCTGCCTCTGAGTTCCAAAGGATATAAATTTAAGATGAATGGTGGTAGATATAGGGGGGGGGGGGGGGGGGGGGGATGTCAGAGATAGGTTCTTTACCCAGAGAGTAGTGGGGGCATGGAATGCACTGGCTGTGGAAGTAGTTGAGTCGGAAACATAAGGGACCTTCAAGTGGCAATTGGATAGGTACATGGATTATAGTAGAATGAGGGGGTGTAGATTAATTTGCTCTTAATCTAGGATAAAAGTTCGGCACAACATCGTGGGCCTAAGGGCCTGTTCTGTGCTGCATTTTGCTATGTTCTGGGTTCATTTCTCAATCAAAACTCATAGCTGCCCTCTAGTGCAGTGCTGAGGGAGTGCTGCTCTTTTGGAGGTGCCATCCTTCAAATGATGTGTGAAACTGTTGTCCCATTTTTCTCCTTTGGTGAATATAAAATATCCCACATCATTCGTTTTGAAGAAGAGCAGTGGAGTTAAGTAGGGTAAAACTAACCTGTCTCCGACAGTCTAAATCCAGCTCACGTTCGCTATTTGTGGGTCAATATATATCCCTCAATCAACATCATAAAAAAAGAACATTATTATCCTCCTGCTGTTTGTGGGATTTTGTTAACTGTCAATAGGTTGTAGGAAGATTACACACAAATACAGACAGGTTAAGTGAGTGGGCAACAATTTGCAGGTGGAATATAATGTGGGGAAATTTGAATGTGTTCTCTTTGGCAAGAAGAATAGAGAAACACAATTCTATTTAAATGGAGAGTGATTTCAATACTCAGTGTTGAAGAGGGATCTGGGTGTCCTGGTGCAGGAATCACAAAATGTTAATATGAAGGTACATTAAGTGATTAGGAAAACAACTGAAAAATTCATGTTTCCCACAAGGGAAACAAAAGTTACAGCTGTGCAGGGCCTTGGTGAGACCACATCTGCAATATTGTGCACTATTTCTTCACTTTGTTTAAAACACAAAAATGTAATTGTGTTAACAGCAGTTCAGAGAAGGATCACTCGACTCATTCTCAGGATGAAGGGCTTCTCTCATGCAGAAAGGTGGAACATGTTAGGTCCGGAATCACTGGAGTTCAGAGGAAGGAGAGGTAATATTATAGAAACATTTACAATCCTCAGGTGGTTCAATAGGGTGGAAATTAGGTGGATGTTTCCAAATATGAGAGAGACTAGAACCAGGGGACATAGTTCACCAAAATGAGATCCACCATTCAGAAGGTGATTGAGGAGAATATATTTCTCACAGAGGGTGTTTAGTCTGTGGAATTCTCTTCATCAGAGAACAGTGGGGCTGGGTCATTGAATATATTCAAGGCAGAGTTAGACAGATTATTGACAAAGGAGACAAGGGTTATGGGGGTGAGACAGGAAAGTGGAGTTGAGATCTCAGCCAGATTAGCAATGATCTTATAGAATTGGGCAGCAGGTTCAAAGAGCTGAATGGCATACTCCTGTTCCTATGTTCCTATCTTGTTTTGCCAAAATTTGCTGCCACGTTTCCAACACAACAGTGACTACATTTCAGAAAGTACATCATTGGCTGGAAAGCTCATCGAGAAATCCAGTGGCCCCGAGACATGTTATCCAAGTCCAAAGCTACGTTAGAGTATCTGACACTTAAAGGGAGATGCTATTGAAGATATTTCAGCACTAAGCTTATGTACAGTACAAATTATTAATTACACAAATGTGTTAATGAGGTGAAGTTTAACAGCCAATTATGATAAAGTGGCTGACTCCAACTATTCTCCATGGAATCACCACTCTTTTTAATGACCACAATGTACTGACATCATCAAACCTAAACACGTAGAGCTTCCATACTCATCGATCCCCAAACAGGCTGAATGTGCCCGACACCCAAAGTGAGGAGTCACAGGAACAGGGTACAGAGGAGCCAAAGAGAAACCATTTGGGTCCAGAACATTGTCAATATCCTTTTACTCTGACTGTCTTTGAGCCACCACTCATTTTCTGCTTTTTATAACCATGTTCAGTTTCATTAATAAACTTTTATCAGGAAAAATATTTGATTTGTGTTGACTTTTCTTGATTAGACTGATGCACATTGATAGCGGGTAAGAAGGGTTGACAGGCTCTTTAACAGAAAGTGAGTCCCTCAAGGCAGTGTTTTTCAAACAGTTTTACTTAGTACCCATTTTTGCCAACTGGTCGATCTTTGCGACCCACATCGGCCGAAATTTGCGATCCACGTTGGCCGATCTTTGCGAGCCACATCGGCTGATCTATGTTACTCTCAATGGCCGACCTTGGCGACCCACCACTGACCTTTAATGTGACAAATGAGCCTGCTTGGTCCTCACGATCTCACTTGCTTTGTTATTTAATGTTTCAGCCCTGATAATGACTTCAGCAGATTATTTAGGATCTCACTGCATCCATTGAAAAAAATGAAGACATTTATCCTCAAACTCGCCGGGCGCAATTCTCCGCTGCCCACGACGGGTCGGAGAATAGCGGGAGGGCCTTCCCGACATTTTTCCCGACCTCCCGCTATTCTCTCCCCCCCCCCCCCCCCCCCCCATGGCCGGCCCACGACACGAATCGCTGCTCGCCGTTTTTTACGGCGAACTGCGATTCTCCCCTGGCCGATGGGCCGAGTTTCCAGGCCTTTACGGCCGTTTTCACGAACACAAACACACCTGCTCTCACCGTTCGTGAAAACGGCCGCAAAGTGCCGTCCCGGACAACCATGGCACCGATTGGCATGGCCGCACCACGGCCGTGCCAAGGGTGGCATGGGCCCGCGATCGGTGGGCACCGATCGTAGGCAGCGGGTCCGATACCCACGCACTCTTTGTTCCTCCGCCGCCCCGCAGGATCAGTCCACGGGGCGGCTGAGGGGCATGACGGCCCGCGCATGCGCGGGTTTGACGCATATGCGTGATGACGTCATCCGCGGCTGACGTCATTGTGCCGTCAGCCGCCATGATGCTTGGCGTGCGGGCTTAGCGATGGTCGCTAAGCCCGCGATGCCATTCTTCATGGGGCCGCGCTGCTAGCCCTGACCCGGGGGGGGGGGGGGAGAATCGGGTCCCGGGAGGGGGCGCGGAGGCTGCCGTGAAACACGGCCAGTTTCACGGCAGCCTTTACGACTCTCCGCATTTGCGGAGAATCGCGCCCGCCATGTTTCGTCATCAAATCTCTTTGAAGTTTTGAGGGTTTTAAACTTTCATTTCCCAGTGCTTCCCTGCATATAACACACTTTGAATCCTGATTTGCAGTGGGACAATAAATAACGCATACCTCAAGTAATCATCTTTTGCTGCTTTGTTCCTGTTCGCAGCTTCTTCTTCATGGGTTGTTCACCAGAGGCCCTGGAGCTCAAAATGGAGGAATCACTCTCGTGCGCCCAGAGTACGTGATGTCAGTGCGGCCTGCTGTCTGCCACCACTCCAGACAGAAGACTCCAGCCATTTAAAACAAAATTCTGCTCCTGGGTCAGCGCACTGACATCAGGAGGCCGCGTTCTACCCCGCTGGGCTCCGGGCCTGCACACGGCTGAGGGGGCACCTACGCAGGGAACAGCCGGCATTCTAAAAACCGGTTGCACCGTTGAGCACCAATTCCCGTGATCCGGAACGCCACGGCACGACCCTCCCGATACCCGCCCAGGACCCACCCACGGGTCGTGCCGCTGGATTTGAAAATGACTGCTCCAAGGTAATTGGCAAAGGAGCCAGTCGGGTAGATGAGATTTTATTTTTTGACACAGCGAGCGGTTCTGATCTGCCTGAAAGCTGATCCAATAGTATCTTTCCAAAGGGTAAACACTTGAAAGGTAAGAATTTGCAGGGCTGTGGGGAAAGAGCAGAGCAGTTGGATGAATCAGTGAGTCCTTCCAAACAGATAGCAGGGGCATGATGGGCCAAATAGTCTCCTCCCACACCCTGTGAATCTGAGCCTCCTGCTTTTGTGCAGGTTTAAAGGGACAGATTTCATTGCAGCCTCTTCCCTGAATATGTATTTAAAGAGATGGGTTTCTCTTTAGCTCTGAGTGATCCATATAACAATTGGTTGGAACCCATTTCCCAGTTAGTCCTCCAGCACCTTCCTGTCTCTCTATTAGTGCAATGCCCATGGCAGTTTTCCAACTGGGGCCCAGGCCCCGTTATTCTCAGCTAAATTCAGCCCCCAGCTCTGTCTCCTGGCTCTCATTGACACCAGCAACAGAGACAGAAAGGTGCCCGAGGCTCAAATGGGAAGCCAAAACTTGTGGCTCCAAACTGAGACTTCAACATTTGTCAACCAAAGCCATGTTATTTATGCTGGGGTTTCTATTGTTACCGTGCCACCCCTTTTCATGTTACATTGATGTACTTTAGGGAAAGTGGGTGAGAGGGAAGACAAAGGGTGGGAGTTTTAACGGGTAACTTTCCCTTTCGAACTTTGCATTGTCGATAGTGTCAGCCGTGGCTCAGTGGGCAGCTCCCTCACCTCTGTGTCAGAAGGTTGTGGATTCAAATCCCAATCCAGGGACACGAGGACAAAAATCACATCCAACATTCCTGGTCCCTGCATTGAGGGAGTGCTGCACTGTCAGAACAGCCTTCTTTCAAATAAGATGTTAAACTGAGGCCCTGTCTGCCCCTCTCAGGTGGGTGTAAAAGTTCCCACAGCCACTATTTTGAAGAAGAGCAGGGGAGTTATCCCCGGTGTCCTGGTCCATATTTATCCCTCAGTCAACATCACTAAAAACACATCATCTGCTCATTATCACATTGCTGTGTGTGGGATCTTGCTGTGTGCAAATTGGCTGCTGCACATGCCACATTACAACAGTGGCTACACTTCACAGGTACTTCATTGGCTGTAAAGCACTTTGGGACGTCCTGTGGTTGTGAAAGGTGCTATAGAAATGCAACTTTTTAAATTGAAGATTTATGTTTTCTGATCTTTTTTTCTGGAACTAAATTGATCTCAGCCACCCCCAAGTTACCATTTAATAAATTCACTTTGGATCAGACAAAGCAATTAAGGGAAAGACAGAATTCTCTTGATATTAAATTTAAAAAGTTTATTCAATGAAACTTTAAGACATTGACTTTTCCAACTTCATGTGGGTGATCAGTCTGTAGCAGCGTAACCCTCTCTGGCTCCTTCTTGACAGTAATTCTTGTGGAATTCAGCCTCGGGAGTCTGGCTCCTTCTTTGACAGTAATTTCCTTCGAACTCGGCCTCAGGAGTCTTCAGTACTTGGCCAGCAAGGAAGACCTTCGGAATCTCTACTTTTATCCGCAAAGTGACCATTACCTCCCGTCAGAGTTGGGTCTGTTGTAACATGACAATTGGTCAATTTGGTCACTGGATTAATTTAATTGGATCCCCAATTACTGACACCACCTTCTCTCATTATCTCAGACAGGAATACAATAGAACTGTTTCATACTATCCCTTTACCTGATTCTATACAATCCCTTATTCAGACAGTTTCAAATGTTGAGGCTAATCAGAGCTTGAAGGTCTCTCTTGCCGGTACATTTATCCTCATTGCACATTCTTTACATACACAACAATTAAGCTTTTACGTTTTTATAGCAAATAAAACCCAGTCTTTCACTATAACTACTGATTCATTATTGATTATTTAATTGTCACTCAATTAAGGCTCAATACTTAATCCGTCATCTGTTACTGACTGGCAGCTCAATAATACAGTAATCTTTAATTAATACATTTGGTTAATACAATATCTACTGGTTGAAAAAGACTGTTTTATGGAAGACAATTATTTTCTTTCTTACTAACTTTGATTGGATTGAACAATGAGTCTCAGACGCGAGCCAGACTTTGGCAGGATATGATACCCTGTAGCTTTACAAAATTCTGGAACAATTTGTTACTTTAAACTATTTCGCCTCATTCAGCAGTTTTGAGAAACAGTTTGGTTTATACAGAATGAATTTTTAAAATAAAGGTCCAGTCAGGTTTCAGAGTTTAACTTGACTTCCTTAACCTTGTTACTTATAACAGTGAAGATGACGAGTGATTAATTATAAAAAAAGAAATATTATTAATGAGGCAGACCCAGAATTTCAAACATTACAACAGTGACTACACTTCAAAAGTACTTCAAAGGCTGTAAAAAGCTTTAGGAGATTGTGTCGTCATGAAAGGTGTTATAGAAATAGATATATAATCCCTTGAGTGCAGAAGACCATTCAGCCCATCGAGTCGGCACCAACCCTTCAAAAGAGCACTCTACCCATATCCACTCACCCGTAACCCCATAACCTAACCTGCACATCCCTGGATACTGAGGGGCAATTTATCAGGGCTAATCCCACTAACCCATACATCTTAGGACTGTGGGAGGAAACCAGGGCACTCAGTGGAAACCCACTCAGACACAGGGAGAACGTACTAACCCCACACAGACAGTGACCAAGGCCAGAATTGAATATGGGTCCCCTGGTGCTGTGAGGCAACAGTGCTAACTACTATGCCATTGTGCCGCTCAAATAAATGTAATTTATTTTTAGAACTAGTTCCCAAACTTGGATATATCACACTCGGTCCACTCACAAAGATCACTCATGAAGACTGAGACTTGATTTTATGTAACAACCATGTCTTTCACTGCATTTCAAATACCGTGTGAAAATCCAAACACAGTATCTCATGAAAGTATTTGATTTAAAACAGAATGACTTGTTGTGATTTGGGATTCACTGCCTGACAAAGGTGCAGGAAGTAAATTCTACTGTAACTTTCAAAAGGGAACTGGACAGATTCTGCAGGAAAATAAACTTGCAGGGTGATGGGACCAATTAGATTGTTCATTCAAAGAGCTAGCATGGGAATGGTGGGCTTAATGGCCTCCTTCTTTGCCCTTTGATTCTTGTTAACATTTGAAGAAAATCTTCGACTTGAACCAGAGTTTGGCTGTATTTGGGAAATACCTGAAACCCACTTCCTACCGGGGGGTAGAAGCGGAGATGATGGAATGTTTCCAAAGGGAAATTGGATGGGCTTTTGAGGGAAAAAAACCAACAGGGATACGGGAATAGAACAGGGCAATCATTTGATCTATAGAAATCTACAAGTTGTGCATCATTGGAATTCTCTACCCCAGAGGGCTGTGGGAGTTCAGTCATTGAGTGTGCTTAAAGCAGAGACTGACAGATTTCTAAATCCCAATAACACAAAGGGACATGGGGATAGTGTGGGGGGAAAAGGCATTGAAGTGAATGATCAGCCATGATCGTATTGAATGGTGGAGCAGGCTCAACGGGCTGAATGGCCAAATCCTGCTCCTATGATCCTATTATACAAAGATAGGGAGGAAAGTAAATTGTGAAGAGGACATAATGAGGTTACAAAGGGATACAGATAGGTTACATGAATGGGAAAAGATCTGTAAAATCTAGTATTATGTGGCAAAATGTGACATTGTCTATTTTGGCACAAAGAATAAAAAAGCTTCTTATCTAAATGGTGAGAGATTGCAGAGCTCTGAGACTCAGAGGGATCTGGGTGTCCAAGAGCATGAATCACAAAAGGTGAGTTTACAGGTACAGCAAGTAATTAGGAAAGCTAATAGAATGTTATTGTTTATTGTGAGGGGAATTGAATACAAAAGTAGGGAGGTTATGCTTCAATTATACAGGACATTGGTGAGACCACATCTGGAGCACTGTGTACAGTATTGCTCTCATTTAAGGAATGATGTCAATGTGGTGGAAGCAGTTCAGAGAAGGTTTACTGGAAGGTTTACCTGGAATTGGAGGCTGGTCTTATGAGGAATGATTGGACAGGCTGGGCTTGTGTCCGATGGAGTTTAGGTGACTTGATTGAACCGTATAAGATCCTGAGGGGCCTTGACAGGCTGGATGTGGAAAGGATGTTTCCCCTTGTGGAAGAATCTAGAAATGGAGTCACTTTAAAAGTAATAGCTTGCTCGGTTAAGGCAGAGGAGAACTTTTTCTCTCCGAGGGTTGCGAGTCTTTGGAACTCTCTTCCTCAAAGGGCAGTGCAAGCAGAGTTGTGAATATTTTTTAGGGAGAGCTGGACAGATTCTTGCCAAGCAAGGGGGTGAAAGGTTAATGGGAATGGTGGGCTTAATGGCCTCCTTCTTTGCCCTTTGATTCTCATTTACATTTGAAGAAATGGTTAATCCCAGAACTGAAGGGGTTGGATTATGAGGAGAGGTTGAGTAGACTGGGACTGTACTCGTTGGAATTTAGAAGGATGAGGGGGGATCTTATAGAAACATTAAAAATTATGCAGGCAATAGATAGGATAGATGTGGGCAGGTTGTTTCCACTGGCGGGTGAAAGCAGAACTAGGAGGCATAGCCTCAATATAAGGGGAAGTAGATTTAGAACTGAGTTTAGGAGGAACTTCTTCACCCAAAGGGTTGTGAATCTATGGAATTCCTTGCCCAGTGAAGCAGTTGAGGCTCCTTCATTACATGTTTTTAAGGTAAAGATAGATAGTTTTTTGAAGAATAAAGGGATTAAGGGTTCTGGTGTTCAGGCCGGAAAGTGGACCTGAGTCCACAAAAGATCAGCCATGATCTAATTGAATGGCGGAGCAGGCTCGAGGGGCCAGATGGCCTACTCCTGCTCCTAGTTCTTATGTTCTTATGTTCTAAAATGTGGTTTTGAGGTTATAATCACATCAGCCGTGAACTTATTGAATGGTGGAGCAGGCTCAAGGGGCCGAGTGGCCTACTCCTGCTCCTAATTCGTACATTATCACATCCTTTATAATAGATAGTAGCATTTTCTCTCCGACGGATGTCTGTGACTGAAGGGTCTGTGGTTCTCCATTTTCTCTCTCTCTGCTTAAATAGTGGGGTTACATTTACCGCCATCCAATCTGCAGGAACTATTCCAGAATTGATAGAATTTTGAAAGATGATCACCAATGTATCCACAATCTCGACAGCCACCTCTTTCAACACTCTGGGATATTGAGCATCAGCTTTTGGGGATTTATTAACTTTCAACCACATTAATTTCTCCAGTGCTAATTTTAAACTAATACTAATCTCTTTCAGTCCCTCGTGTTCACTGGTCCCCTTCAATTTCCTGTATCTTTCGCCGTGAAGACAGACACACATTGTTTAGTTTCTCTGCCATTTCCTTATTCCCCATTATAAACTCTCCTGTCTCTGCCTGGAATGGACCCACATTGGTCTTTATTAATCTTTTCCTTTTCACATTTCCATAGGAAATTTTCCAGTCAGTTTTTATCTTTCTCGCCAGTTTTCTCTTGATCAGTTTATTGATCCTTCTTTGCTGAATTCTAAAACAAGTTCCCAATCCTTAAGCTTACACTCATTTTGGCCATTTTATGAGCCTCTTCCTTTGACCTAATGAATCTTTAATATTTCTTGTTCGCCACGTTTGCATCACTTTTTTCCTGTCTGAGATTCCCTGAGACGGAAAGAGAAGAGAGAATGAAATGCAGCCCTGGATGTAATTGAAGCAGAAACAATAACAGCAGAATCCGTCACTGTAATCAATTGTGAACTTGTTGGTGTCTCAGCAGGGACGAGGAAACACAGAATCCCTTCCCACACTGAGAGCAGGTGAACGGCCTCTCCCCGGTGTGAACTCGCTGGTGTGTCAGCAGGTTGGATGAATCACTGAATCCCTTCCCACACTGAGAGCAGGTGAACGGTTTCTCCCCAGTGTGAACTCGCTGATGTTTCTTTAGGCTGGATGAGTCCGTGAATCCCTTCCCACACTGAGAGCAGATGAACGGTTTCTCCCCAGTGTGAATTCGTTGGTGTACCATCAGGCTGGATAACTCAGTGAATCCCTTCCCACACGGAGTGCAGGTGAACGGCTTCTCCCCAGTGTGAACTCGCTGGTGTCTCTGTAGGTTGGATAAGTAAGTGAATCCCTTCCCACACTGAGAGCAGGTTAACGGCTTCTCCCCAGTGTGAATGCGCTGGTGTGTCTGCAGGCTGGATAACTGAGTGAATGCCTTCTCACACACAGAGCAGGTGAATGGCTTCTGATTGTGAACAAGTTGGTGTCTTCGCAGGTTGGTTAAGTCATTGTATCCCTTCTCACACTGAGAGCACGTGTACGGCTTCTCTGCAGCATGAACAAACCTGTGTCTTCGCAGTTTGGACATGTTAGTGAATCCCTTCTCACACTGAGAGCAGGTGAACGGCCTCTCCCCTGTGTGAACTCGCTGGTGTGTCTGCAGGTTGATTAACCGACTGAATCCCTTCCCACAGTCAGAGCAGGTGAACGGCCTCTCTCCAGTGTGAATTCGCTGATGTAAATTCAGGCGAGATAACTCAATGAATCCCATTCCACACTGAGAGCAGGTGAATGGCCTCTCCGCAGTGTGAATTTGCTGATGTAAATTCAGGTGGGATAACTGAGTGAATCTTTTCTCACACTGAGAGCAGGTGAATGGCCTTTCCCCTGTGTGAATGCGTCGATGAGTCTCCAGCTCTGATGGGAATCTGAATCCCTTCCCACAGTCCCCACATTTCCACCTTTTATCCATATTTTGGGTCTCCTCGAGTCTCTCCAGGTTGGACTATCAGTTGAAGCCTTGACCACACACATAACACGTGTATGGTTTCTCCCCGCTATGAAAGGTGCAATGTTTTTTTCAGGGTGTGTAACTGGTTAAAGCTCTTTCCACAGTCAGTGCTCTGGGACACTCTCACTCAGGTGTGTGTGTCTTGGTGCTTTTCCAGTCACAATGACGTTTAAAATCTTTTAAGGCCAACAGGTTGGGCAAACATTATTCCTTCTAGATAATGGCCGATGAATCGAGTGACTGTCAGAACTAGACGTGATGTTTGAGATTGCTGTCTGTAAATCCTATCGTTTTAACATCCTGTAAAATGAGTTTACAAAAGACATCACAGTCAGTACAGGATAGAAATTCAGAACAGATTATTTTAATTTCTCAGGAACATCCTTTCCTCTCTTGTTGCCCAAAAGCTGTAAATCTCCATCCCACACACTCTCCCTCCATTCTCACTCTGCTGTATCTAATATTCACCCTCCCAATTCTCCTGAAGGTTCTGATTCAGGCTGATTGACAGATCCCTGCTCACTGCTTCCTGTCCTGGACACAGATCATAACAAACAGGAGCTGCAGTCGGAGATTCAGCCCATCAAGCCTTCTCAACCATTTAATGGGATCATTGGCCGATCTACGTCAGCACCATTTTCCTACACTATGCCCCATATCCCTCGATATGTTCAATATTGAGAAACATGTCAATCTGTCTTGAAAATACTTGAAAATACAATCCTCTGGGGTAGAGAATGCCAAAGCTTCACTACAATGTCTTTAAATTCATTGAAGATCCCGGCCCCGTGTCACTGTCCGTGTGGAGTCTGCACATTCTCTCCGTGTCTGCATGGGTCTCACCCCCACAACGTAAAACGATGTGCAGGGTTGGTGAATTGACCATGCTAAATTGCCCCTTAATTGGAAAAAAAAATTGGGTACTCTAATTTTACTTTAAAAAAATGAATTTACTGGATTTGGGCGTCGCTGGTTAGGTGAGTATTTGTTGCCCATCCCGAGTTGCCGTTCAGAAAGTGGTGGTAAGTGGTCTCCTTGCACACCCACTGTGCTGTTCGGGAGGGAGTTCCAGGATGTTGCCCTAGTGACAGTGAAGGAACGGCAATATATTTCCAAGTCGGACTGGTGAGTGACTTGGAAGGGAACCTCCAGGTGGTGGGGTTCCCAGGTATCTACTGCTCTTGTCCTAGATGGCAGTGGTCGCTTTGCTGAGCACCTTCGGTCTGTGCGCATTCAGGACCCTGACCTTCCCGTCTTCAATTAAGGGACAATTTTACCGTGCCGATCCTCCAACACTGCACATCTTTGGGTTGTAGGGGCCAACGCCAAGCAGACATGGGGAAAATGTGCAGACTCCACATGGACAGTGACTCAGAGCCGGGATTGAACCGGGACCTCGGCGTCGTGAGGCAGCAGAGATTAACCACTGTGCCACCATGCTGTCCCTGCTTGCCATTTTAACACAAGACCCTGCTCCATCAGGGGCAGCAAAGTAGCACAGTTGTTAGCCCAGTTGCTTCACAGCTCCAGGGTCCCAGGTTCGATTCGCAGCTTGGTTCACTGCCTGTGTGGAGTCAGCATGTCCCCCCCCCCCGTCTGCATGGGTTTCCTCCGGGTGCTCCGGTTTCCTCCTACAGTACAAAGATGTGCAAGTTAGGTGGATTGGCCATTATAAATTGCCCTTTGTGTGCAAAAAGTTTAGGTGAGATTACTGTGTTACGGGGATGAGGTGGACTTAAGTAGGATGCTCTTTCCAAGGGCCGGTGCAGACTCAATGGGCCAATTGGCCTCCTTCTGCACTGTAAATTTAGTGAATCCTTTTAGCCAAATAAATGTATCAAGCTGAGGGAGCAAAGGATGTCAATGTCTTTAAGAGAGAGAGAGACCTGGGCCAAGCTGTCCAGATCTGCACCCTCCCTGAATTCACTTCCTTTCCCTTCAGTTGCTGCAAGTGACCAATTGAAGGTGAGAATGAGAAAATAAATGAAAGGGGGAGAAAAGAAAGTGTTTTACTCACAGATGTTGGGCACAGCAGGATGTTTCAGTCTGTCTGAAGCTGAAACGTCATTAACACAAAGCCCGCGCGCTGATTGGCTGGAGGACCAGAGTCCTTCCGGTCCTCGAATTCTTCCGATTGGCTGCTGGCCGACTGAAAAAAATGGGCAACGGATGTCACGTGGTCATGGATGCCCTTTTGACCCTAACAGGAATAACCACCACTGCGCATGGTTACCTCTCCTTTGGACATGCGCAGTCCCGGGCCGCCCCACGCCCGGTGGATAGAGCGGTTTCCCCGGCGAGGCGGATTATGGGTGATTCAGCCGCCATTAACCATCTCCTAACCAGTCTCCAAACTCCTGGGACTTGGATGAAAGTGGGAGTGGTGGGGCAGTGACCCCATTCCAGACACAAAGTACATGTCATTGGGTTTGATTTTGACATCCCCCGTAGAAAACAGTTTGTTAACTTCAGACACCTGGGTGACATATTGGGGAGGGCAACAGCTGTGTGAAGCTGAACCCGAGAGTCAGCACCTTCGGGGAGGAGAATTGGGGGAAAAGCAGAAGGATAGTGGGATGAATTAGTGTTACAATCAATAGGGAAGGAGTGTGTGGAGGCAGAGACAGAAAGAAGCAGTATTTTCTGTCACATGATCATGAGCTGGGACAATTTTATCAAATCATTTGTGAAACCTGGATTTACAATATCCTTGTGAAACACCTTGGGATGTTTAATTACATTAAATGTGGTGTATAAATGCAAATTAATCTGTTATTGAAGGCTGTCACTTGGGCTCCTCCACTACCCAGAACACCAAGTCCCTGATCATGGACAGTCAGATTAACCGGTTTATTCACACAGATCCGACCAGCCCACCCAATCTCAGTGAATCTGCTGTTCTCAGGCTCCCTTGTAACTCCATCCCTGCACTCGCTGCGCTGAGCTCAAGTGTGAACAAAGCATTTTTGTCTGCAGATTTTTAGTGTGAGACTTTAAACCTATCAGGAGACGGTGAATCGGCCGGGTCACTGCTCTCATCAAAATACAAGGCTGAGGGGCTAATGGAGGGCTGCAAATTATGAAAGGTTTTGATACACATGAAGAATGTTTTCACTTGTAAGGGTAAGACAAAAACTAGAAACAATGAATGTGAGATAATCTAATCAGGAATTCAGGAGAAACTCCCCAGAGAGTAGTGGGAATATGGAACTCGCTACCACAGGGATTGGTGGAGGTGAATAACATCGATATATTTATGGGGAAGCTGGATGAACACATGAGGGAAAACTGAACAGAGGGATACACTGATAGAGTCAGATGGGAAAGCATGAGAGGAGGCTCAAGTGAAGTATAAACACTGGCATGGATTGGTTGGGCTGTTTCTGTGCTGTATATGCAATGTAATTTAGCCGTGTATTGCCTTTAACTCTCACATAGTAGATTCCGGGTTAAAGAGAAACAGTTTCACTCCCAGAAAAACATTTCAGTTCATTGAACAATAGCTGGAAACAATCAGTGCCTCTTGTCAGCCAGGTGTCCGTGTGAGGAGTCAAGATATTCAATTCAACTACAAAGATTCATGTAATTTGTACCAATATATCTTTGAAGAGCAGCTCTTTCCTTTCAAATGGACTGGATTATTTTAATTTATCAGGTTTTAATCAATTCTTTAAAGTGCTTAATTATCAGTCTTATTCAAATCGGAATTTGTTTTATACAAGACAAAGTAGGCACATGATCAGCACCCCATTCACCATCTCCACCATTGATACCCAGTGGCAGCAGTGTGTCGCATCTACAAGCGACACAGTAACACAGTGGTTAGCACCTTTGCATCACATTGCCAGGGACCGAGGTTTGATTCCGGGATTGGGTCACTGTCTGTGAGGAGTCTGCACATTCTCCCTGTGTCTGCGTGGGTTTCCTCCGGGTGCTCCAGTTTCCTCTCACAAGTCCTGAAAGTTGTGCTGTTAGGTGAATTGGACACTCTGAATTCTCCCTCAGTGTACCTGAACAGGGACCGGTGTGTGGCAACAAGGGGATTTTCACAGCATCCTTTAACGGCAGAGGGCGCTGTGGCCGTTGGATAGATTCACTGTGGAGCTCCAGTGAACGAGTCTGCCCACGGTCCCCTCCCCCAGTCTCACCTCGCCAGCTTCCGTCCTTCATCAACCCAACCCTGCGCAAAGAGCAGCAAAGACGGGAGCATGGAGTCGAGGTGTAGATCAGCCAGGAGCTGAATGAGTAGAGGAGATCCCCTTATTAAACTTCCCGTAAATGTGTTTTAATGGGGATTGGGGCCAGTTCTAATGTTTGTCTGTCTGTCTATCTCAAATATTTTAACGTGTTAACTTACAGCTTCAGCATCTCAGATACACCAACCCTATTGGATGTCCCCATTTTTTTGACCTGATCCAGGTTTGACTTGTTTATTAACTAAACACCTTATTATCTTCCAGGTCTTAATAATAAACAGCGGATGTGCCAGATTCAACTGGATTTCCTTTAGTTCCTCCCACCTTTCCCAGATATCAAAAGGAAATTGGATGGGGAATTGAGAGCAATAAACTCACAGGGGTACGGGAATAGAAGGCGCGAATGGGACTGAATGGATGATTTACACAGGGTTAGCATGGACCCGATGGGTAGAATGGCCTCCTCCACTGCCCTAATGCCTCTCTGTCTATCGTTACCATCTCTGTAGAGATTTATAACTTATTAAATGAAAGGAATCTCCAATGGAAAGAAAACCAATGGACAAAATTTCACATTTTCAAACTTTTACTCAACAAACCAACTAAAATCGACACAAACCTGAATTAACAGGGACTGGATATTTCACAGGACAAGAGAAATTTCACTTTAATAGTCAGTACAACAAAGATACATCCCACATTGTTCTGAGCCCTCACATTACTTCCTGTGGAAATGTTGCACCATGGACAATCTCACAGTCTTCCCAATCTCCCTCTGCAATGTCGGATACCTCACTTCCCACCCAATGGACTTGGCCTTCGAGTCACTTCCACCAACAGCCGCATTCTCGCCAAGGTCCGTGAATATTGTGGACACCAACAAAGTGCACGTCTGTAAATGCTCTCTCTTTCGGGTTGTGACGCTCTTATGTCCCCAGAGACTCCATTTTTGGATCTCTTTAAACTGTATGGTTGGATTTCGCATAACTGAAATAGAAGCAAGTGGTGTTTTCCGATCCACATCCCCCTGCTCTCCTAGCCTTCAGCTAGCTGTCCTTTCCTACTGTGTAACACGCGACGTAACACAGTCCTTGCTGTATTCTCAGTGCACTGCTTCAACACCCAGATCTGTTGGAAGCTCCACGCTCTGTTTTGAACTGCAGGTTTCTTTATTAACTGTGTCTGTCCTTTACCCCCAGCAACCGAACCTGCTTCAGTGGGACGGAAAGTGTAACTGAATATACGATTATCTGTCTATTCAGCCTTGGCTTCTTCAGCTTTACGTTCCCAGAGCAATCTCAGGTCACATGGTCATTTCTTGGAACTGATGACCTCAGAACCAAGAAATCAATTCCTCTCCTTCAGAAGAATCTCCAGTTTCACTTTGGGTCTTAAAGGGTTCATTACACAAAAAAGTATTTTCCTAAAATAATACTAAAACAGTACTAATAATTATTATTAATCTTACTATTAGATTATTAAAGGTATTTCACAAAGTACCTGGGTCATCACATGCCCTCCCATCCCCAAGGAATAAAGCTTCTGAAGTAAGCATGTTTTCAGAATCCTTTCATATTACAACATATTTGAACATTATAAACACGGTAACAATGTCTTTATTACACACTGTTCAGATAATGGTTTCTCTTTTTCCCATTTTACAATAAAACATATCACCTTGGCAATACTATAAGCTTAACCCTGAACAAAACTAACCCAATGTGACAATGAGGTTGTGGTGAATGTATAATGCTTAATTCACACTATATAGCATTGTGTCCTTGTGGGCTAGGTCTGTGAGCCGTTGCGCGACTCTGCCCACAGGGGGAGATGAGGAGCTTGTACAGGGCTCCACCCTTGGCTCCGTCCATGGCCCCTCCCACTACCAGAAGTATAAAGTGCTGCGGTCTTGTGAGTCTGCCCTCAGTTCTTCTGGTCGCAGGCAGGCTCAGTTGTAGGTCTATTAAAACCACAGTTTACTTCCTCTCGTGTCTCGAGTGAATTGATGGTCATATTAGATGTTTGAAAGTTCAGCTTGCTCGAGAGTCCCAGTGCTGTTGTCAACAAGAGTTCACTTTACTATTGGTTGATTCACTTTCCTTGAACCTTCCCAAGAGATCTTCTTTCCCAGGTCACACAGTCTTCCCAGTTTTCCTTGGTTAAGTGGTTGTGCTTCCTGTTGCTGTATAAAATTCCGATTGGATTGTGTACAATCTGGACCCTGGGATAGGATTTGTGACGGCTTCAAAGGTTTTCCATATCTAAGGTCAGATTAACTTGGTCAGGAACCACACTGCTGATTGCTGGCGATCCATCTGGATTTTGAGAGCTGCCTGTGAGGAATTGGACTTTGAGAGAAAATTCCATCATGTTGCTTTTTCCCTCCGAGTTCAGCAATTTGTGTGGACCCGATTAAAAATCTGTCTAATTCCTCCCTAAATTTACTCAGTGTCCCAGCTCCACCGCACTCTGGGGTAGTGAATTCCACAGATTCACAGCCCTTTGAAGAAGCAGTTTCTCCTCAACTCTGTTTTGAATTTGCTACTTCTTATCCGAAGACTATTACCTCTCGTTCTCGAATGGCCCACAAGAGGCAGCAGCCGCTCCAATTCTACTTTATCTTTCCATTTCTTTTCTCATTCTGAGGGGACATTGATGACTTGCAGCAACTGAAGAGAAAGGAAGTGAATCCAGTCTGTGTGTTGCACACATTTTGAGTTCAGTAATGTACATATTTCTGTCTGGCAGTCTGCATGGAGATTTTCAGGCCTCTGTCCAGGACCGGGAAGCAGTGAGCATGGATCTGTCAGACTGAATCAGCACCTTTAGAGAATTGGGAGGATGAATATTAGATACAGCAGGGAGAGAATGGAGGGAGAGTGTGTGGGATGGAGATTTACAGCTTTTGAGGAATGAGTGAGGAAAGAATGTTTCATAGGAACTAGAATTGTCTGTTCGTCATTTCCATTTGTTGTACAGGATATTAGATGATCATTTACCGAAAAAAGGACATCAGGATTTGGAAGAGTCACTTGGTTATGAGTGGCGTGGTGGTTAGCACTGTTGCTTCGCAGCTCCAGGGTGCCAGGTTCGATTCCCGGCTTGGGTCACTGTGCCGAGTCTGCACGTTCTCCTCGTGTCTGCGTGGATTTCCTTCGGGTGCTCCGGTTTCCTCCCACAAGTCCCGAAAGGCGTGCTGTTAGGTAATTTGGACATTCTGAATTCTCCCTCTGTACCCAAACAGGTGCCGGAATGTGGCGACTAGGGGCTTTTCACGGTAATTTCATTGCAGTGTTAATGTAATCCTACTTGTGACAACAGAGATTATTATTATTATTTATCAGGACCTGAATATCATCAGGAGAACCATCACTGCAAAAGACGCCTCTGGGGTTAAGGGTTGCCAGTCAGGCTAAGGAATAGAATGGAAGTAAACACAGGAACGAAGAATCACATTGGGCTGGTTCCAGGAGAATTGAGTGGCAACTTCAGCGACGTAACCATGGAGTGTGGTTTTTTATTGTGTTAAAAATGAAAGGGCAATGTTCTATTTATAGTTTAAGGCATACATTCCCCATAAAAATAGTGTTCAGGCATTGTTGCTTCTAGTTTCAGCAGGGGCATGGGAACCTGGAGATTAGTTTTGGGGTACGGGAGATTGAGAGTATAGAGGTCAGGAGCACAGATTTGACTTCGCAGGAGGGTGCCAGTGTTCAGGTAGGTGGTTTGAAGTGTGTCTACTTCAATGCCAGGAGTATACGAAATAAGGTAGGGGAACTGGCAGCATGGGTGGGTACCTGGGACTTCGACGTTGTGGCCATTTCAGAGACATGGATAGAGCAGGGACAGGAATGGTTGTTGCAGGTTCCGGGGTTTAGGTGTTTTAGTAAGCTCAGAGAAGGGGGCAAAAGAGGGGGAGGTGTGGCGCTGCTAGTCAAGGACAGTATTACGGTGGCGGAAAGGATGCTAGATGGGGACTCTTATTCTGAGGTAGTATGGGCTGAGGTTAGAAACAGGAAAGGAGAGGTCACCCTGTTGGGAGTTTTCTATAGGCCACCGTAATAGTTCTAGGGATGTAGAGGAAAGGATGGCGAAGATGATTCTGGAAAAGAGCGAAAGTAACAGGGTAGTTGTTATGGGAGACTTTAACTTTCCAAATATTGACTGGAAAAGATATAGTTCGAGTACATTAGATGGGTCATTCTTTGTACAATGTGTGCAGGAGGGTTTCCTGACACAATATGTTGACAGGCCAACAAGAGGCGAGGCCACATTGGATTTGGTTTTGGGTAATGAACCAGGCCAGGTGTTAGATCTGGAGGTAGGTGAGCACTTTGGAAACAGTGACCACAATTCGGTGACCTTTACGTTAGTGATGGAAAGGGATAAGTATACCCCGCAGGGCAAGAGTTATAGCTGGGGGAAGGGCAATTATGATGCCATTAGACATGACTTAGGATGTGTTGGTTGGAGAAGTAGGCTGCAAGGGTTGGGCACACTGGATATGTGGAGCTTGTTCAAGGAACAGCTATTGCATGTTCTTGATAAGTACGTACCAGTCAGGCAGGGAGGAAGGGGTCGAGCGAGGGAACCGTGGTTTACCAAAGAAGTGGAATCTCTTGTTAAGAGGAAGAAGGAGGCCTATGTGATGATGAGGCGTGAAGTTTCAGTTGGGGCGCTTGATAGTTACAAGGAAACGAGGAAGGATCTAAAGAGAGAGCTGAGATGAGCAAGGAGGGGACATGAGAAGTCTTTGGCAGGTAGGATCAAGGAAAACCCAAAAGCTTTCTATAGGTATGTCAGGAATAAAAGAATGACTAGGGTAAGAGTAGGGCCAGTCAAGGACAGTGGTGGGAAGTTGTGTGTGGAGGCTGAGGAAATAAGCGAGATACTAAATGAATACTTTTCGTCAGTATTCACTCAAGAAAAAGATAATATTGTGGAGGAGAATGCTGAGACCCAGGCTATTAGAATAGATGGCATTGAGGTGCGTAGGGAAGAAGTGTTGGCAATTCTGGACAAGGTGAAAATAGATAAGTCCCCTGGGGCCAGATGGGATTTATCCTAGGATTCTCTGGGAAGCCAGGGAAGAGATTGCTGAGCCTTTGGCTTTGATTTTTAGGTCATCATTGGCTACAGGAATAGTGCCAGAGGACTGGAGGATAGCAAATGTGGTCCCTTTGTTCAAGAAGGGGAGTAGAGATAACCCCGGTAACTATAGGCCGGTGAGCCTAACGTCTGTGGTGGGTAAAGTCTTGGAGAGGATTATAAAAGATACGATTTATAATCATCTAGATAGGAATAATATGATTAGGGACAGTCAGCATGGTTTTGTGAAGGGTAGGTCATGCCTCACAAACCTTATCGAGTTCTTTGAGAAGGTGACTGAACAGGTAGACGAGGGTAGAGCAGTTGATGTGGTGTATATGGATTTCAGTAATGCGTTTGATAAGGTTCCCCACGGTCGGCTATTGCAGAAAATACGGAGGCTGGGGATTGAGGGTGATTTAGAGATGTGGATCAGAAATTGGCTAGTTGAAAGAAGACAGAGAGTGGTAGTTGATGGGAAATGTTCAGAATGGAGTTCAGTTACGAGTGGCGTACCACAAGGATCTGTTCTGGGGCCGTTGCTGTTTGTCATTTTTATAAATGACCTAGAGGAGGGCGCAGAAGGATGGGTGAGTAAATTTGCAGACGACACTAAAGTCGGTGGAGTTGTAGACAGTGCGGAAGGATGTTGCAGGTTACAGAGGGACATAGATAAGCTGCAGAGCTGGGCTGAGAGGTGGCAAATGGAGTTTAATGTGGAGAAGTGTGAGGTGATTCACTTTGGAAAGAATAACAGGAATGCGGAATATTTGGCTAATGGTAAAATTCTTGGTAGTGTGGATGAGCAGAGGGATCGCGGTGTCCATGTACATAGATCCCTGAAAGTTGCCACCCAGGTTGATAGGGTTGTGAAGAAGGCCTATGGTGTGTTGGCCTTTATTGGTAGAGGGATTGAGTTCCGGAGCCATGAGGTCATGTTGCAGTTGTACAAAACTCTAGTACGGCCGCATTTGGAGTATTGCGTACAGTTCTGGTCGCCTCATTATAGGAAGGACGTGGAAGCTTTGGAACGGGTGCAGAGGAGATTTACCAGGATGTTGTCTGGTATGGAGGGAAAATCTTATGAGGAAAGGCTGATGGACTTGAGGTTGTTTTCGTTAGAGAGAAGAAGGTTAAGAGGTGACTTAATAGAGGCATACAAAATGATCAGAGGGTTAGATAGGGTGGACAGCGAGAGCCTTCTCCCGCGGATGGGGGTGGCTAGCACGAGGGGACATAGCCTTAAATTGAGGGGTAATAGATATAGGACAGAGGTCAGAGGTGGGTTTTTTACGCAAAGAGTGGTGAGGCCGTGGAATGCCCTACCTGCAACAGTAGTGAACTCGCCAACATTGAGGGCATTTAAAAGTTTATTGGATAAGCATATGGATGATAAGGGCATAGTGTAGGTTAGATGGCCTTTAGTTTTTTTTTCCATGTCGGTGCAACATCGAGGGCCGAAGGGCCTGTACTGCGCTGTATCGTTCTATGTTCTATGTTTGTATGTTGCAGTAAAAGTCATAATCTTGAAGTTTTTGTCTTATGATTCTTTAGTTTGTTCACTGGGTTTAGAATTTATATTTTGAAGTTACTGATCTTTTCAGAGACCTTAAACAGTTGGTTTAGAGCCACAAGTTTCAACTTTCCATTTAAGCCTCAGGCAACTTGCTGTCTCCCTGTTGCTCATGTCAATGACAGCCCAGTAACAGAGCTGAGGGCTGGAGATGCTGTGACCCCTTGTCAGAGCTGGAATCAGAAAGAAGAACCATCGTTTCTAGTTCAGCTTTGTGTTATCTGTCCGACCATGATGACCATATATAAATAGTTAACCAGCTAATATGCTGTGATGAGGGTTTAGAAACAGACCCTGGGTAGACGGGTTCACTGAAGCTGTGGGCTTGTCAGCTGTACAGTGAAACCAGGCATCCAACAGCAGAGACCTCTAATATTGGACACTTGTTTAACCCTGTTCTGTATTAAACAAACTTATCTGATACTGGGGTTGTTATAATTAATCTGATCCTTAATTCATTTGATTCCAAAAGTGAATAACATTGATTTAAGTACAGTGATTATTCTGTTAATCTGTGAACAAAGTAATGTCAGTTCATGCAGATCTGTGTCTGAATTCAATTTCATTACTTATTTTTGTTACTGACGAGGGTCTCTCCCACTCTCTCTCTCCTCTCCCCTTTCTCCTGCCTCTCTGTCTCTGACGCTCCTCTCTCTGGTGCCTATCTCTCCCTCTGCTGCTTCTTTTGCCGTCTGTCTCTCCGTTCTCTCTCTCCTGCCTCAGTCTCTGGTGCTCCTCTCTTCTCTTTGGTGCCACTCTCTCTCAACTGCCTCTCTCTCTTCAATGCTTAGAAAGGCAGGTGGGGGCAGAACGATGGCACAGTGATTAGCATTGTTGCCTCACGGAGCCGATGTTCCAGGTTTGATCCCGGCTCTGGGTCACTGTCTGTGTGGAGTTTGTACATGAAATGAAACTGAAAAATGAAATTAAATGAAAATGAAAACGAAAAATGAAACAAAATTAAATTAAATTCACCCTTGTTTGCGTGGGTTTTGACCCCACAACCCAAAGATGCGCAGGGTAGATGGATTGGCCACAATAAATTGCCCCTTAATTGGAAAAAAGTAATTGGTTACTCTACATTTATTCTTAAAAAAAGGAAGGCAGGTGGGATTGTTCCCTTTGCTAGCTGAGTGCCGAGAATATAAGAACAGGGAGATTGTGCTGGAACTGCTTCAAACACCAGTTAGACCACAGCCAGAGCACTGTGGACAGTTCTGGTCACCACATTACAGGAAGGCTGTGATCACACGGGAGAGGCTGCAGAGGGGATTCATGATGATGTTACCCAGGATGGAGAATTTTAACTATGAGGAAAGATTGGAGAGGCTGGGGTTGTTCTCATTGGAACAGTGGAGGCTGAGGGGAGATTGAATTGAGTTGTGTGTAATTCTGAGGGGCTCAGATAGAGTGAATATTTCCCTCAGCAGAGTCCAGCCCCTGCAGTCAAACATGAAGTGGCTGGTGTATCAGGAAGTGGGATGGGTGAGTGACTCTCTATCCGCACAGAGAACATGTAAACAGCAGCTCCCCAGTTTGAACTCGCTGGTGTGTCAACAGGCTGGAGGATTGGCTGAATTCCATCCCACTCCTGGAACATTTTTCAATGTCCTCTCCCCAGGGCCAGCAGGCTGCCGACTGAGAGAAGCTCTGTCCACAGACAGAGCAGATGAATGGCCTGTCATTAATATGTTGATGCTGGTGTCATATTGATATTGTTCATTCCGGGGACTTCCGGTGACAACATGTCGGTGGATGTCACACGTTAGGTAGCTCCTGCGAGAGTCTCGGCGGATCTTTGGACTTTTATGCCCGGTTTAGGGAGTTTTTAGATGAGTTGTTGAGGGACATCATAAGGAGGCTGACGAAGTCCCAGAGGAAAGGTGCTGGAAAGAAGGGGGTGAGCGAAGGTCCGCCGGTGAGTGCTGCTATGAGTCCTGCAGGAAGGAAGATGGCGGGGGCTGGGTCGCCGGGTGGGGCCGCTCCCCTCACCGGGGAAACTCTGACTGAGGTGATGTCAGAGCTTCAGACATAAGTAGATTTTACCCCTTTGAACTGAATTGCCCATATTCCTCTCGGAGGTCTGTTCTATTCTCTGAGCCATCACCCATTTGTCCCGGTTGATCCTCAGTCGTTGCTGAAACAGAATCTTCGATGCTTGGTTCTTATACTCCTTCTGACCCGTGTCCCAGACAGGTCAAATTTACTCTACTTCGAACTGTCAAATGACATCTTTCTTCTAACCACAAGCCATTCGTCAGACATTGTGATTAAAGGTGTCAACTCAGGCTCTGCTCGGCATTTCATCGGGTGGTTTGGGAGGCTCTGAAAGCGGTGGTGAAGAGGGAGGTGATCCTGTTTTAAGGACAAGGTGGATAGGAAGGAGAGGGAGGAACGGCAACAACTGATCGAAGAGATTTTCGAGGTGGATGGGAGGTAGGTGGGGACACGGACCCAGGGCTCCTGGCAGAGGACGGAGTTGCAGGCGAGGTTTAACCTATTGAAAGTGAAAGTGAAAATCACTTATTGTCACGAGTAAGCTTCAATGAAGTTACTGTGAAAAGCCCCTAGTCGCCACATTCCGGCGCCTGTTCGGGGAGGCTGGTACAGGTGGTACCTGCTATCATCCACAGGGAAAGTGGTGCATCAGCTGAGAAGGGTGAGTGGGGCTGTCTGAGTATGCGGGGGAAGGCAGAGTGTAGGTCAGCTACGTAGGGAGGCCTCAAGCAAGGGAGAGTTTAGTTGCGGCACAGGGTGGAGGAGTTGGTGGTGGCTCCGGAACAGATTAATAAGGTGTTTGAGGAGTTCTACTGGGACTTGTATAAGTCGGAGCCACCAGAGGAGGAGTGGGAGCTGATGGAGTTTCTGGGTGGGTTTGAGTGCCCGAGATTGAGGGGGGTGGAGAGGGCAGGGTTGGAGGAGCCGATGGGGGTGGGGGAGGTGAAGGTGGTGATTGGGAGGATACAGGCAGGCAAGGCAGCGGGGCCAGATAGGTTCCCAGTTGAATTTTATAAAAGACTTAAGGATAGGCTGGCGCTTTTGATGGTTAATGTTCAAGGACGCAATGAAAGTGTTGCCTTGCCACAAACGATGGGGCAGGCGTCCACTTTCTTGTTGCTTCAGAAGGGCAAAGATGACTTCCGTTGGTGGCCATGGAGTGAGAGGTTGCTTATTTGGTAGCTCCCGCTCGTGTTGGACTTTTGGGACCTTTTCCCCCAACTTATTGGGGATTTGATCGGCAAAGTTGGAGACTGGTGAGGTAGAGGAGAAGAATCCCCCACCAGTTTATGGAGTCGTGGACCAAAAGTGGTCTGAAAAGGAGACATTGTTGGGCAAAGAAGGTAGTGAAGACTGCCCAGGAAAACATGGCGGAGGCTCAGGGACTGGGATTGCCGGCCCAGTGGTCAACGGAGCAGCTGGTGAAATTCCTTCAGCAGAGCTTCGCCAAGCAAAGACAAGAGGATCTGGACCCGATTAAGCCGGGGATTGACCGGGTGGAGCAAAGATTGGAAGCCCAGGGACAGGCAATCCAGAAGGTGGAAGAGGCGGTGGCTGAGCACGAGGACCAGCTAACCGCGATGGCAGTGGAGCTGATGAGGGACCATCAGAAAAGGCTGCAAGAGAAGGTGGAGGATCTGGAGAACAGTCACGCAGGTAGAACCTGAGGATCGTTGGCCTCTCGGAGGGCATTGAGGGATCGGACGCAGGGGCAAACGTGGCGGGTATGTTCGAGAATCTGCTGGGGGAAGGTTTACTCGACCCTTGGAGGTGGACAGGATGCACAGAGTGCTTGCAAGGAAGCCACGGATGAATGAGGCGCCAAGGGCGATGGTGGTACGAATGCCCCGGTTCCTGGATAAGGAACAGATCTTGAGGTGGGCCAGGCAGCCGAGCTGCGGTAA
This sequence comes from Scyliorhinus canicula, assembly GCF_902713615.1. Lineage (NCBI taxonomy): Eukaryota > Metazoa > Chordata > Chondrichthyes > Carcharhiniformes > Scyliorhinidae > Scyliorhinus > Scyliorhinus canicula. The sequence continues at coordinate 125,628,255 of NC_052162.1, forward strand.
ATGGGAAAATAACAAACTGCATTTACCAGGACTTGGGTGCAGAACTGGCCAAAAGAAGGTCGAGCTTCAACAAAGTTATAACGACCCTCTTTAAGAAAGGGGTGAAGTTCGGCATGTTGTAACCAGCTCGTTTATGGGTTACTTATGAAGGGCAAGAACTTTATTTTGGATCGCTGGATGAGGCGAAGAACTTTGTTAAGGACAGGGGACTGGCAGGTGATGGAGGACATTGAACTTGGGGGCGAGTAATTCTGTACCTATGCTGCTAAATTTATTTTCATTATGGGCTGTGTATGTCGTGTTTTCGTACCAATTTTTGGGCCGTTGTTCAGTTTTGTTGCGGGTTAACTTTGTTCCTGTGGGGGGGATGGTGGGTGGAATTTTATTCTTTGTGTTTGTTGGGAATTGTTATGTTTTGCATCTGTCTGTTCGAGCGGGGGGGGGGGGGGGGGGGGGGCGGGGGGGAGGCTGCCTGGCGTGATGGGCGGGGGTTCCCAGGCTAGCTGGGTGGGCTGGCTCAGTGGGGGCCGAGCAGGTGACTAGTTTGGTATAGGGGGGGTGGGGGTTGGGATTGCTGTTTGTTAGTGTGGGGGGTGGGGGGTGGGGGGAGGAAATTGTTCTGCTGACAGGGGAGGGACTGGTGTTGGGAAACAAATTGGAGGCCGATGACGGTGGGCACCCGAGGGCGGGCCTGAGGAGGCGGGGACGCAGGCTGGAGGCTGGCCGAGGAAGGGTGATGGTTGATCGGCAGTGGGGAGGGAGCAGGGGGGGGGGGTGCCCCCCGACCAGGCTGATCACATGGAATATGGAACGTGAGAGGTGCTGACTGGGCCGGTCAAGAGGGCTCGTGTGTTCGTGCATTTGAAGAGGTTGAAGGCGGACGTGGCAATGTTACAAGAGACACACCTGAGGGTAGTGGATCAGACTTGGCTGAGGAACGGGTGGGTCGGGCAGATATTTCATTCAGGGCTCGACTCTAAAACTAGGGGGGTTGCGATCTTTTTTTAAATATAAATTTTGAGTTCCCAATTAATTATTCTCCAATTAAGGGGTAATTTAGTGCGGCCAATCCACCTAACCTGCACATCTTTGGGTTGTGGGAGTGAAACCCACGCAGACATGGGGAGAAAGTGCAAACCCCACATGGACAGTGACCCTGGGCCGGGATTCAAACCCGGGTCCTCAGCGCCGCAGTCCCAGTGCTAACCACTGTGCCACATGCCGCCCCTCAGGGGGTTGCGATCTTGATTAATAAGCGGGTGTTATTTGAGGCAGGGAATATAGTGGCGGACTCAGGGAGTAGGAATATCTGGTGAGTGGGAAGCTGGAGGGGATGCCGGTGGTATGAGTGAATACTCACGCACCAAATTGGGACGACGCGGAGTTTATGAGGTGGGTGTTGGGGCAGATTCCGGACCTGGATTCGCACAAGCTGATCATGGGGGGATGGGGGACACTTCAATACGGTTAGAGATCAGAGGTTGGATCAGTTGAGTTCAAGGACAGGGAGGGTGCGAGCTGCGGGAAAGGAGCTAAAGAGGTTTATGGAACAGATGGGGAGAGGGGGGGTGGGGGGGGGGGGGGGGGGTGACCTGTGGAGGTTTGGACGGCCAAGAGCAAAGGAGTTTTCTTTTTTTCCCCCACGTGCACAAAGTGTATTCCTGGATTGATTTTTTTCATTTTGAACAAGGCTTTGCTGGCGGGGGTGGTGGATACCGAGTATGCGGCGATTGTTGTGTCGCACCCTGCCCCCACACTGGGTGGATCTACGGGTGAGCAAGGAGTAGGGTCAGCGACTGCAATGGAGATTGGATGTAGGACTGTTGGAGGACGAGGGGGTGTGCTGGCAGGTGAGGGAGGCCATCCAGAATTATTTGGAGATAAATGACACGGGAGGTTCCGGCAGCAACGGTTTGGGAAGCGCTGAAGGCGGTGGGTAGGGGGGAGCTAATTTGGATACGGGCTTATAGGGAGAAGGTGTAGCTGGTAGAGATGAATAGGCTGGTTAGGGAAATACTCCAGGTGGACAGAAGGTATTCTGAAGCCCTGGAGACAGGGTTCTTGAAGGAGCAGCAGAAGCTGCAGATGGAGTTTGGTCTGTTACCCACAGGGGAGGCGGTGGGGCAGCTGAGGAAGGCGGTTTATGAGTATGGGGAGAAGGCCAGTATGATGCTAGCACACCAGCTAAAGAAGAGGGAGGTGGCCAGGGAGATAGGAAGAGTGAAGGACAGAGGGGGGAACACGATCTTGGACCCAGCGGGATGAATGGGGTGTGTAAGGAGTTTTATAGTCGGCTGTGTGAGTCGGAACCCCCAGCTGGGGTGGAGGGGATTCGGTAGTTTTTGGAAGGGTTGGAGTTTTCGAAGGTGGAGGAAGGGTTAGTTGAGACCGTGCAGTGGAACACAGGGTCATTATATGCAGACGACCTACTCCTATACATTTCTGCCCCATTAGGGGGGATGGCGGAGATTATGCGGATCTTAGGGGAATTTGGCCGGTTCTTGGGGTACAAATTGAAGATGGGTAAGAGCGAGGTTTTTGTGATCCAGGCGAGCGGGCAGGAGAGGAAACTGGGGGAACTGCCGTTTAAAATGTGGGAGAGAGTTTCCGTTACTTGGGAATTCAGGTGGCACGGGGATGGGAGCAGTGACATCAATTAAATTTGACCCCGTTAGTCGAACAACGAAGGAGGACTTTCGGAGATGGGACATGCTCCCGTTGTCACTGGGAGGGTACAGACCGTAAAAATGACGGTCCTCCCAGGATTTCTGTTTGTTTTCCAGTGCCTCCCTATTTTTATACCAAAGGCCTTTTTTAAGCGGGTGAACAGGGTGATTTCTGGTTATGTGTGGGCGGGTAAAACCCCGCGAGTAAAGAAGGTGCTGTTAGAGCAGAGCCGGGGGGGGGGGGGGGGGGGGGGGGGCTGTTAGAGCGGAGCCGGAGGGGGGAGGGGGGCTGTTAGAGCGGAGCCGGGGGGGGGGGGGGCTGTTAGAGCGGAGCGGGGGGGGGCCTGTTCGAGCGCAGCTGGGGGGGGAGGGGCTGTTAGAGCGGAGCCGGGGGGGCTGTTAGAGCGGGGGGGGGGGAGGGGCTGTTAGAGCAGAGCCGGGGGGGGGGGGGGGGGTGCTGCTAGAGCGGAGCGGGGGGGGCTGTTAGAGCGGAGCCGGGGCGGGTGGGGGCGGGGGGCTGTTAGAGCGGAGCCGGGGGGGGGGGGCGCTGCCCACCTTTAATAACTACTACTGGGTGGCAAATACAGCCGTGATCAGGAAGTGGGTAGCAGGGGAAAGGTCAGTGTGGGAGCGGGTAGAGGCGGAATCATGTAAGGGCACAACTTTGGGGGCATTGGTAATGGCTCCTCTGCCGTTCTCCCCAGCCCAGTACTTCACAAGCCCAGTGGTAGTGGCGGCTCTGAGAGTTTGGGGGCATTGGTGACGGCTCCTCTGCCGTTCTCCCCAGCCCGGTACTTCACAAGCCCAGTGGTAGTGGCGGCTCTGAGAGTTTGGGGGCAGTGTCGGAAGCATACGGGAGTGGAGGGAGTGTTGGTGTGGGCTCCAATTTGTGGAACCACTGGTTTGTCCCGGGGAGGCCGGATGGGGGGCTTCGGAGGTGGCAGAGAGCAGGGATTGAGAGGCTGGGGGATCGAGTTATTGATGGGAGCATTCCATGTTTCGAGGATTTGGTGGAGGAGGAGTTGCCGCGAGGGAATGGGTTTCGATATCTGCAGATAAGGGATTTTGTGCTAAGGCAGGTTTCGACCTTTCCGCTTCTACCGCCACAGGGGATACAGGACAAGGTAGTTTCTGGAACGGGGGAGGGGGAGGGGGGAGGTTTCGGAAATTTACAAAGAATTTATCGAGTGGGAGGAAACCCAGTTAGGTGAGCTAAAGGGTAAATGGGAAGATGAGTTGTGAGGGGAGGTAGAGGCAGGTCTGTGGGAGGATGCTCTGAACAGAGTCAACACGTCCTCACCATGTGCCAGGCTCAGCCTGATACAATTCAAGGTGGTTCACCGGGCACACATGACGGTGTCCCGGATGAGCAAGTTGTTTGGGATAGAGGATAGTGTGTGAAGTGAGCAGGAGGGCCTGCAAACCATGACCACATGTTTTGGGCATTCCCGAAGCTTAGGGGACACTGGCAGGGATTTGCGGATGTCATATCCATTGTGCTAAAAACAAGGGTGGCGCCGAGTCCAGAGGTGGCGATTTTTGGAGTTTCGGAAGATCCAGGAGTTCAGGGGGCGAGAGAGGCTGACGTCTTGGCCTTTGTCTCCTTGGTAGCCCGGAGATGGCTATTGTTAGCATGGAGGGGCTCGAAGCCCCCAAAATCAGGGGTGTGGGTTAGCGACATAGCCGGGTTTCTTAGACTTGAGAAAATTAAGTTCGCCCTGAGAGGATCAACGTTAGGGTTCGTTCGCAGGTGGCAGCCGTTTATCGACTTCTTCAGAGAAAACTAAACTTTCAGCAGAGGCAATAAAGGGGGGGGGGGGGGGTGATGGGATAGGGGGGAGTTCGGCTATTTTGTGTCTAGAGTAGGTGGGAGCAGTGGGAGATGGAGGGATGTTTACGCACTGAACTATGTTTACATTTGTATTTGTATCGCTTATTGTTATAAAAGCATAAATGCCTCAACAAAATTTTTTTTTAAAAACTTTGCCCCTCGCACCTTAAACCTATGTCACCTGGTAATTGACTTTTCCAACCTGGGAAAAAGCTTCTGACTATCCACTCTGTCTGTGCCACTCATAACTTTGTAAACTTTGATCAGGTCGTCCCTCAACCTCTGTCGCTCAAGTGAAAACAATCCGAGTTTATCCAACCTCCCCTCATAGCTAATACCCTCCAGGCCAGGGAACATCCTGGTAAACCGCCTCTGTACTCTCTCCAAAGCCTCCACATCCTTTTGGTAATGTGGTGACCAGAATTGTCGGCAATATTCCATGTGTGGCCTAACTAAGGTTCTGTACAGCTGCAGCATGACTGGCCAATTTTTATACTCAATGCCCCGACCAATGAAGACAAGCATGCCGTCTGCCTTCTTAGCGACCTTATCCACCTGCATTGCCACTTTCAGTGATATGTTTATTGTAATTTCCCAATCTACCACAGACAACTTGCCCCTCAAACCACGACAGTTTCCTTCTGCGAGAAACACCCAGATAAATGAGACAAAAGAACCCTGTAACCACCATAGCCCATCTTCATGGCAATGTGGCTGCTTTGGGAACTAAATATCTTCCAACATGCAAACACCTTTTCATTCTGTGCTCCTCGTCAAACTTGGAGCCAGGTAATCGCAACGAGGCTCAGAAATGGTCAGCCCACCGGAGGCAGAGGTGTTAGACCGGCCAGTCCAGCAGAAAGAAACCCTCCAATCATCACCATTCACCAGATGTCAGAATGAACAAAATGCAGTCCTGGATGTCAGTGAGAGCAGAAACAATAACAACGGAGCCAACATCTGGAATTTATTGTGAACTTGTTGCAGTCACAACAGGTGCGATGAATCACAAAACCCCTCCCCACATTGAGAGCAGATGAATGGTCTCTCCCCAGAATTAACTCGCTAGTGTCTCCGTAGTTGGGACGGATCACTGAATGTCTCCCCTGCTCAGAGCAGGTGAATGGCCTCGTCCAGGTGTGAACTCGCTAGTGTTCCCGCAGGCTGTATGGATATCTGAATCACTTCTCTCACTAAGAGCAGGTTAACGCCTTCTCCCCAGTATGAACTCGCTGGTGTGTCCGCAGGTTGGATAACTGAGCGAATCCCTTCTCACACTGAGAGCAGGTGAACGGCCTCTCCCCAGTGTGAACCCGCTGGTGTATCCGCAGGTCGGATGAGTGAGTGAATCCCTTTCTCACACTGAGAGCAGGTGAACGGCCTCTCCCCAGTGTGAACTCGCTGGTGTATCCGCAGGTCGGATGAGTGAGTGAATCCCTTCCCACACTGAGAGCAGGTGAACGGACTCTCCTCAGAGTGAATTCGCTGGTGTTTCGACAGGCTGGATAACTGAATGAATCCCTTCCTACACAAAGTGCAGGTGAACGGCCTCTCCCCAGTGTGACTGCGCCGATGAACTTCCAACTAAGATGGGGTCCTGAATCCCTTCCCACAGTCTCCACATTTCCATGGTTTCTCCATGTTTTGGGTCTCCTCTTGTCTCTCCAGGTTGGACAATCAGTTACAGAACACGTGTACGGTCTCTCCCCGCTGTGAATGGTGTGATGTTTTTTCAGGCTGTGTAACTGGTTAAAGCTCTTTCCACAGTCAGTGCTCTGGAACACTCTCACTCGGGTGTGTGTGTCTCGGTGCTTTTCCAGTCACACTGATGGTTAAAATCTTTTGAATCCGACAGAAAAGACAAACATTTCTCCTTCCAGATTCAAAGGCCGGTGATATTCAGTTCCAGGGAATTGAGAGACTGTCTGTAATTCCTCTGCTTCTAATACCCTGTAAAAACAATTTACAAAAGACATCACTGTCAGTACAGGATAGAAATTCAGAACAGACAATTGTAGTTTCTCTGAAACATTCTTTCCTCTCTCATTCCCCAAAAGGTGTAAATCTCCATCCCACACACTCTCCCTCCATTCTCACTCTGCTGTATCTAATATTCACCCTCCCAATTCTCCTGAAGGTGCTGATTCAGGCTGATTGACAGATCCATGATCACTGTTTTCTGTCCTGGAAACAAGAGATCATAACAAATAGGATCTGCAGTTGGCCATTCAGCCCATCAAGCCTGCTTGTCTATTCTGTGGGATCATTGGCCGATCGATGTCAGCGACATTCTCTGTGTTACTGACTAGAGGCTGAGTGAGCTGACTCAATATATGTGAGCTTATGAGGCCGAGCTGTAAAACACCATGAAGAGGCTCGATGATCCGGAGGAGAGAATCGTGAACATTGAGCGAGATGCCTCCTCGGCGGAGGCAAGAATTTAATCCTTGGAAAACCGGCTGAGTGGGGTGGTGGACTCCTGGAGAACTTAGAGAACCGAGGGTCAGAGAAAGAACATCCCAGTCGTCGGCCTGCCAGAAGGTGTGGAGGGTGAGGCTCCCGTAAGGTTCTTTGAGGACCGGCTGCCACGTTTTCTCCAGCTGGATGTGAAGCCTGGGTGTTTCCAATTAGAAAGGACATCGGATCCTGTCTTTGAGGCCGAGGGATAGTTTTCATCCCAGGCCTGGAATCATTCCCTTCCACAACTTGAAAGATCAGCAGAAGGTCCTGGAGACGGGTAAGGTGAGGTGGGACCTGGCTCCATGAGGGAATGAGGATTTCCTTCTTCCAGGACTTTTCGGCAGCCACACAAACGAAGCATCGAGGCTTCGATGAAGTTTGAAGGGACCTCAAGGCTGCGGGAGTGAATTATGTCGCTTTATCCAGTGACCCTGAAAATTGTATCCGACAATCCGTCAAGTCTTTCGATAATCCGACTACTGCCTTGGTCTTCGGTAAATCCTTAAAGGGCAAGGATTTGGAGTGATGATTTGCAGCTGATGGTTAAAATCTTTTGAATCCGACAGAAAAGACAAACATTTCTCCTTCCAGATTCAAAGGCCGGTGATATTCAGTTCCAAGGAATTGAGAGACTCTGTCAGATCGAGATGTGAAGTTTGAGATTTCTGTCTGTAATTCCTCCTCTTCTAATATCCTGTAAAAACAATTTAACTCAGGCTCTAATCCAGACTCTTTCCCTATCGTGGTGTTGTTGTCTGAATTTGTTATCTTTTATCCTGTTGAAGGGAGTTGTTATTCTCTGAGCACCGATTGAATGTCATCTTCTCCTCGAGTGTTACAGGGACTCGTATTATCTTTTCTCAGTTATGGTAGATGTGCCGTGTGCTGATTATCCGTCGTCTTTCTTCTATTATCCGAGTGTTAATCATGGCAGAACCGAGTGGTGCCATTGCCGAAGGGTGGGTGGTGGTGGATGCAGGTCTTCACAGGTGGGTCTAAAATGTGGGAGGGACATTCGATCCCCATTCCCTTGTTGGCCCTTCTTTTCTTCCCCTCATTTTGGAGAAGGTATCCTGAGGGTAACGACAGTCTGGCCGTGGGGTTAATCCTCCGGGTCCTCAGTCTTATTGAGGAATGTCCCCATGGATCTATTGTGGTGGTGATTCTTCTGTATTTTTGTTATTATGGGAGGGTTTATGTGTTGTTAACTTTATCTTACTCTGGTGCAGACGGTGCTTTTATCCGTTAAAGGAGCAGTTTGGGGAGACATTGGTGCCTCTAGTGTAAAGTGAGTTGGAGGAGGGGGTAATGGCCCACACCCGATTGTGGTGTGAAAATATGTTCCTGTTCTCTCTGTCGCCTAACTAATAGCGGTAGTTAATCTGCAAATTTTCTCAGGGAATGTACGGAGCATCCATCACCCTATCAGAAGGAAAAAGATCCTCTCCTTTCTTAGGGAGAAAGTCGACATAACCTTAGTGCAGAAAACTCAGCCTATTATGGGAAGGATATTGTTAAACGAGAAAGAATGCAGAAGAGAATTACCAGGATGCTGCCAGGACTTGATGGTCTGAGTTATAAGGAGAGTCTGGGTGGGCTGGGGCTTTTCCCCCTGGAGCGTAGGAGGCTTCGGTGTGATCTTATAGAGGTCTATAAAATAATGAGCAGCATAGATAAGGTATACAGTCGACATTTTCCCTGAGATAAAGGAGTCTAGAACTAGAGGGCATAGGTTTAAGGAGAGAGGAGAGAGATACAAAAGAGATCAGAGGGTAACTTTCTTCACACAGAAGGTGGTGAGCATCTGGAACGGCTGCCAGAGGCAGTGGTAGAGGCGGGTACAATTTTGTCCTTCAAAAAGCAGTTAGACAGTTACATGGGCAGGGTGGGTATAGAGGGATCTGGGCTAAATCCTGGCAAGTGGGACTAGCTTAGTGGTAGAAACTGGGCAGCATGGGCAAGCTGGGCCGAAGGGCCTGGTTCCATGCTGTAAACATCTATAACTCTACCTGGAACAAAAAGAAACCTCGCCTCAAGTTTGTTCAGTTCCAATCACCAGGAGCTAAGGGAGGGCAGGGTCTCCCAAAAATCAGGCTTCATTAATCGGCCTCTCGTCTTAGGTTCATAAGGGATTGGGCTAGGATGGAGCCAACATTCATCTGGCTCAATACAGAAGCAGACCAGTCAGTTCTCCCTCGATCTAAAACTGGCAGAGGCTAATTATGGAATGCATCTCCATGCAATTTTTCATGTCTGTAATTCATGTCTGATGCATTGGGTAAAGTATGGGACTCCTATCTCAAATATATCGGCTCCAATGTGACTGACTTGCACCTCCTGGGCTTTCCATGAGTGAATTCAATTCAACTTAGGGCAGGGGTAAGGCACAATGGTTAATGCTGCTACCTCAGCGCCAGGGACCCAGATTGAATTGCAGCCATAGGTGGCTGTCTGTGTGGAGTTTGCATATTCTCCTCGTGTCTTTGTGTTTTTCCTCCGGGTGCTCCAGTTTCCTCCCATTGTCCAAAGATGTGCAGCTAAAGTGGATTGATCACACTAAATTGTCCCTTAATGTCCAAGATGTGTAGGTTAGGTGGGTTGACCATGATCAATGCACCGGGTTACGAGGATAGGATGGCGAGTGGGCCTCAGTGAAGTGTTATTTCTGAGGCTCAGTGCAGACTTGAGGGGCGAATGGCCTTCTGTACTATAGGAGTTCTATGTCATCTATGTTGTGTTATTCATTTGAATTTGTATATGCAGTTAGTCTGTTTGTAATACTTTACAAACTGAACTGTTATCCTTTGTTTTTATAGAATCTTACCCTCTGTAGTTTCTCTGGAACATTCTTTCCTCTCTCATTCCCCAAAAGTTGTAAATCTCCACCCCACACAATCTCCCTCCATTCTCACTCTGCTGTATCTAATATTCACCCTCCCAATTCTCCTGGAGGTTCTGATTCAGGCTGATTAACAGATCCATGCTCACTGCTTCCTGTCCTGGACATGGAAACCATAACAAATCGGAGTTGCAGTCGGCCATTTGGCCCATCGAGCCTGCTCAACCGTTCAATGAGATCATTGGCCGATCTACCTCAGCATCATTTTCCCACACTATCCCCCATATCCCTTGATATGTTCAATATCTAGAAACCTATCAATATCTGTGTTGAAAATACTTGATGACTGAGGCTCCACAGTCCTCTTGGGTGGAGAATTCCAAAGCTTCACCACATCCGCGAGTGAAGAAATCTGTGCGGAGTCTGCACGTCATAAGAACATAGAACATAGAACAGTACAGCACAGAACAGGCCCTTCGGCCCTCGATGTTGTGCCGAGCAATGATCACCCTACTTAAACCCACGTAACCCGTATACCCGTAACCCAACAATCCCCCCATTAACCTTACACTACGGGCAATTTAGCATGGCCAATCCACCTAACCTGCACATCTTTGGACTGTGGGAGGAAACCGGAGCACCCGGAGGAAACCCACGCACACACGGGGAGGACGTGCAGACTCCACACAGACAGTGACCCAGCCGGGAATCGAACCTGGGACCCTGGAGCTGTGAAGCATTGATGCTAACCACCATGCTACCGTGAGGCCCCAATGCTACCGTGAGGCCCCCCCGTGTGTCCTCCCCGTGTGTGCGTGGGTTTCCTCCGGGTGCTCCGGTTTCCTCCCACAGTCCAAAGATGTGCGGGTTAGGTGGATTGGCCATGCTAAATTGCCCGTAGTGTCCTTAAAAAGTAAGGTATGGGGGGGGGGGGGGGGGGGGGGGTTGTTGGGTTACGAGTATAGGGTGGATACGTGGGTTTGAGTAGGGTGATCATTGCTTGGCACAACATCGAGGGCCGAAGGACCTGTTCTGTGTTGTACTGTTCTATGTTCTAAATCCCTCCTCATCTCAGCCTTCTTTCCATTTTCCCACCTGTTCCCCATAAACGTCATTACTCAGAAATCTATTCAACTCATCCGTAAAACTATTCAATGACCCCAGCCTCCATTGGTCCCTGTGGAAGAGAAATCCAGAGACTAACAACCATCCGATGGAAGAGATTATTGGAAATATATAACGTAGTTACTATATTATATTACACAGCTAGAAATAATAATAAATGTGCGTTATTACAGAACCCTGAATAATATATCAAATGTATACCATATAACAACACTATACATATCATAAGGGGTGGCACAGTAACACAGTGTTTAGCTCTGTTGCTTCACAGCTCTAGGGTCCCCGGTTCGATTTCTGGCTTGGGCCACTGTCTGTGTGCAGTCTGCACGTTCTCCCCATGTCTGTGGGGTTTCCTCCGGTGCTCCGTTTCCTCTCAGTCCTGAAAGACGTGCTTGTTAGGTGATTTGGACATTCTGAATTATCCCTCAGTGTCCCCAAACAGTAAGAAGTCTTACAACACCAGGTTAAAGTCCAACAGGTTTGTTTCAAACACGAGCTTTCGGAGCACGGCTCCTTCTTCAGGTGAATGGAAAGGCTTGTTCCAGAAATGTTTATATAGACACAGTCAGAGATGCCCCGGAATGCGAGCACCTGCAGGCAATCAAATCATCAAAGATGCAGAGAGAGAGGTAACTCCAGGTTAAAGAGGTGTGAATTGTCCCAAGCCAGTTCAGTCGGTAGGCCTCTGCAAGTCCAGGCTTGTTGGTGGGGGCCGAATGTAATGCGACATGAATCCCAGATCCCGGTTGAGTCCGCATTCATGCGTGCGGAACTTAGCTATAAGTTTTTGCTCAGCAATTTTGCGTTGTCGCGTCTCCTGAAGGCCTCCTTGTAGAATGCTGACCCGGAGATCAGAGGCTGAATGTCCTTGACTGCTGAAGTGTTCCCCAACTGGAAGGGAACAGTCCTGCCTGTTGATAGTCGCACGATGCCCGTTTATTCGTTGTCGCAGTGTCTGCATGGTCTCGCCAATGTACCACGCTTCGGGACATCCTTTCCTGCAGCGTATGAGGTAGACTACATTGGTCGAGTCGCACGAGTATGCGCCGCGTACCTGGTGGGTGGTGTTTCCACGTGTAATGGTGGTGTCCATGTCGATGATCTGGCATGTCTTGCAGAGATTACCCTGGCAGGGTTTTGTGGTGTTGTGGTTGCTGTTCTGAAGGCTGGGTAATTTGCTGCAAACAATGGTTTGTTTGAGGTTGCGCGGTTGTTTGAAGGCCAGTAGTGGGGGTGTGGGGATGACCTTGGCAAGATGTCCATCCTCGCTGATGATGTGTTGGAGGCTGCGAAGAAGATGTCGTAGTTTCTCCGCCCCAGGAAAGTACTGGACGACGAAGGGTAACTGGCTTGGGACAATTCACACCTCTTTAACCTGGAGTTACCTCTCTCTCTGCATCTTTGATGATTTGATTGCCTGCAGGTGCTCGCATTCCGGGGCATCTCTGACTGTGTCTATATAAACATTTCTGGAACAAGCCTTTCCATTCACCTGAAGAAGGAGCCGTGCTCCGAAAGCTCGTGTTTGAAACAAACCTGTTGGACTTTAACCTGGTGTTGTAAGACTTCTTACTGTGCTCACCCCAGTCCAACGCCGGCATCTCCACATCATGTCCCCAAACAGGCACCGGAGTGTGACAATTAGGGGCTTTTAACAGTAACTTCACTGCAGTGATAATGTAAGCCTACTTGTGACAACAATAAACATTATGATTATCTTTGTCCGATATTAATTTACTGTCACCTTAAATGTCAGCCATCTTGGGGGAACTCAGCACTTTAATTGTGAACATTAGGAAAGAGACCATCCTTTTAGCCAGACAAATAAATGTGTCAAGCTGAGGGAGCAAAGGTTGTCAATGTCTTTAAGAGAGAGAGAGAGAGAGACCTGGGCCAACCTTTCCAGAGTCTGCCTTTCCAGAGTCTACACCCTCCCTGGTTTCACTTCCTTTCCCTTCAGTTGCTGCAAGTGACCAATTGAAGGTGAGAATGAGAAAAGAAATGGAAAGGGGGAGAAAAGAAAGTGTTTTACTCACAGATGTTAGAGACAGTACGATGTTTCATTCTGTGTGAAGCTCAATCTTCAGTCACTCTCATTGGTTACAGGACCAGAGTCCTCTGGTCGTCCAACTCTTTCCATTGGTCAACACCAATGCTGGACGGTCAGGTGGTGGGGACTTCCTCGCACATGCTCAGTTCCCCCTCTCCCTTGGACATGCGTAGTCGCTGGCCGGGTGGGGGAGGGGAGGCCGGCGAGCGGCTTCTCGCTCTGGCCGGAGACGTCAGCCGGTTGCCTGGAAACGTTGTCTCGAGGAGGCACAACAATGAGTGGGGACCCAGCGGGGTTCCTGCGCCGAGCCTGCGCACTGCAATGCAATGATGTCACCGCCGAGCAGACTGATTCCTATTGGCTGATTCAGGCTCTCACACAATTAAAGGTTCTGGTTTCCCCAGCAGGTGGCTGACGTTGAAGGAGACAATAAATTAAAATCGGCCAGGAAGCAGTGAGCAGGGATCTGTCAATCAGCCTGAATCAGCACCTTCAGGAGAATTGGGAGGGTGAATATTAGATACAGCAGAGTGAGAATGGAGGGAGAGTGTGTGGGATGGAGATTTACACCATTTGGGGAATGAGAGAGGAAAGAATGTTCCTGAGAAACTACAATTGTCTGTTCTGAATTTCTATCCTGTACTGACAGTGATACATTTTTGAAACTCCTTTTCCAGGATATCAGAAGGAGAGGATTTGCAGACAGAAACCTCACACCAAACATCAGCTGCAGATCTGCTCTATTCATTAGCCTTTAATTGTTGGATAAACGTTTGTCTATTCTGTCTGCTGCAGAACATTTTATAAATCAATTTGACTGGAAAAGCACTGAGATACACACATCCGACTGATAGTGTTCCAGAGCACAGAATGGGAAAGAGCTTGAATCAGTTATATAGCTTGAAGAAAACATAAAGAATTGGTGCAGGGAAAGACCCAACACGAGTTGTGTGTGGACAAGGCTTCAACAAATGAATTGAATGTTGAGAGGCAGAAAGACACCCGCAAGGAGAAACAATGGAAATATGGGAATGTGGGAAAGGATTCATAACCCCCACTGAAGCTGGAAATTCACCATTCCTAGTGGGTATTTTTCATCCTATATTAAATTGTAAGTTATTGTTTTATATTTACTTTATTCGTTCTGGGCATCGCTGGCTTGGCCAGCATTTATTGCCCATCCCTGAGGACATGTAAGAGACAACCACATTACTGTGGGGCTGGAGTCACATGATCGCCAGACCAGGTAAGAATGACAGATTTCCTTCCCTAAAGGACATGAGTGAACCAGATGGGTTTTTACAACAATTGACAATGGCTTCATGGTCATCATTGGACTTTTAACTCCAGATTTTTATTTAATTCAAATTCCACCATCTGCCCTGGTGGGATTCGAATCCAGGTCCCCAGAGCATCACCCTGGGTCTCTGGATTACTAATACAGCAACAATACCACTACGTCACTGTCTCCACATAATAAGGGGACGGACTTTGTTGATTTATTGTTTAAATATATTGTATTCTTTTAAATTTTTAAATTTAAAGGGTTTACTCATGGCAGGAGAGCTCAAAGCCATGGTTTGGTCCTCTTGCTCCATGTGGGAATCCAGGTGCATTTCCAGTTCCCGGGACCAGCATTGTGTGCAGGAAGTGTGTCCAGCTGCAGCCCCTGGAAGCTCGGGTTTCAGAGCTGGAATGGCTGCTGTGGAGCATCCCCGAGTCTGAGAGCATCGTGGATAGCATGTTTAGAGAGGTGGTCACACCGCAGCTGAAGGAACCTGAGGAAGGAAGGGAATGGGTGACTGCCAGGCAGTCCAAGAGAAAGAGGCAGGTAGTTTGGGCAGCACGGTAGCATTGTGGATAGCACAATTGCTTCACAGCTCCAGGGTCCCAGGTTCGATTCCGGCTTGGGTCACTGTCTGTGCGGAGTCTGCACATCCTCCCCATGTGTGCGTGGGTTTCCTCCGGGTGCTCCGGTTTCCTCCTACAGTCCAAAGATGTGCAGGTTAGGTGGATTGGCCATGATAAATTGCCCTTAGTGTTGGGTGGGGTTACTGGGTTATGGGGATAGGGTGGAGGTGTTGACCTTGGGTAGGGTGCTCTTTCCAAGAGCCGATGCAGACTCGATGGGCCGGGTGGCCTCCTTCTGCACTGTAAATTCTATGAAACAGTTCAGGAGTCTCCTGGGGTCCCCCTCGCTAATCGGTATTCCATTTTGGAGGCTGGTAAGGCTGGTTCCTCCAGGGAGTATGAACAGAGGCAAGTTTCTGGCACCACAAGCAGCCTGTCTGTACAGGCGAGGGGAAAGAGAGGAAGAGCAATAACAATAGGGCATCCTTTTGTATCTGGAAAACCTCAGATATGTCAACCAGTATTTTAATCAAAGTTCTACCCAGGTGTCTTTTAATAGTGAGGAGAACAAAGGACAAAATACAAGTTCAACAATCTTTATTGAACAAAGTTAATCCGTAAATTAACCCAAGTTTGTATACAAGAAATAGCCAGGATTCAGCTCTACTACCCCCAAAGGTGATTGGATTGAACTGTAGATCCAATCCTCAAGCCTCTCTGGTCCATCATCACTAAGTTAGTCTCGCTGGCAGCTTCCTCCCTCCTTCCTTCTCTGGTCAGTCTGGGGTTGGTCAGGGTCATCTCCCACATCAGGTTTTCGCTGCTGGTGTGCTTTGGACATCTATTTTTATCCTCCTTCCTCCCCGCCTTTTCCAGAAACTACTCTGGCTTCTGGCCAATGAGATCGCGGGAGAGGGTCCCAACAGCCAATGGGTTTCTTGATGTCTGTTTGACAGGCGACTGGGCCCCACCCCCAGGTGTCCACCTCTGTGCTGTTTGCTGGCACATAACCTGTTGTTCTGGGTGCACAAGAGCCTGGCTCGATCTGGGACACTGACAATGGGCTTGTGCAATGAATAGGGTGCAATGATCTGTTGATGGCGAGTTGGTACGGCAGTTCCAGACATGTCGGAGTCTGTATATTCGAACTTGACCAAGTTCGCATTCTCAGCAGGCCATTTGCTGGTGCTGACTAGTTTAATTTAAAGTGTCTAATTCTTTAATTTCGGATATCCAATTTTAATGGGGCTTAAAACTAGGCCGGCTCGGTCATCACAGTCCCTCCTTGTGATTCAGTGAGCATCAGTGAACATTTAAGGGTCAATAAATTAATATCGGCCAGAGATATGTCAAGTGTTGTTATATGGTACAGATTAGATATATTATTTATACAGTACATTTGTACAGTACATATAATTTTTATTTCTCGTATTGTACTATAACTACGTCATATATTTTCAGTAATCTGTTACCTCAGAGGGTTGTTAATCTCGGGATTTCTCTTCCACAGGGACCAGTGGAGTCTGGAGGTCATTGAATATATTCAAGGATGAGTTAGACAGATTTCTTTTTTTAATTTGAAGTACCCATTTTTTTTCCCCCTTGGATATGTGCAGTTCCGGGCCATCTGCCTGCATGGCAGATGGAGCGAGTTCTCCAGCATGGGGGATATTGGGAGCTGCGGCCGCCATTACCCGATCGAAGCACAGTCTCCACCTCCTGGACTGGGATGGAAAGTGGAGGGGTGGGCATTGACCACAACCTTACACGAAGCACATGTGGGTAGTCACTGGATTGGATTGTGACTCTTGCCCACCCTGACCAAAACATTTTTGAACTTAAAAGTACCCAATTCAATTTTTATCCAATTAAATGGCAATTTAGTTTGGCCGATCCACCTACACGGCACATCTTTGGGTTGTGGATATGAGACCCATGGAGACACGAGGTGAATGTGCAGATTCGTGAGCTAGAGCCGGAATCAAACCTCGGTGCCGTGAAGTTAGACAGATTTCCGATTGACGAGGGAGTTGAGTGTCATGGGGAACAGGTCGGAAAATTAAGTGAAAGTGAAGATGAGGAGTGAATTCTTCATTCGAGGATGCGGTGAAGCTTTGGAATTCTCTACTCCAGACGTCTGTCAGCAAGTATTTTCCATTTCACGATTGATATGTTTCGAGATAGTGAAGATTGATGGAACCATCAATTCACTAGACACGTGCTTTAAGATATGAACAGTGGTTTTAATCTACTTACAACAGAGCCAGCCTGTTCCGCATTGAACTCTCGATGAACTGAATGACTGGCTCTGAGCATTGGTATTTATACAGCAGTCCAGGGGTGGAGCCCTGTACAAACTCCTAAACATTCCCAGCGCTACTCCCCCTAGTGGTCGGGCAACGCAACTGCACTTACAAATGCATGGTCTCATGTATATACAATACAGTGTGAATTACGGAGTTACATTCACCACATTCACCCCCTACAAAATTCAAGTCCGGCGCGGCTGGTGGTTCATAAATTGAGTCTGTCCGGTGGTCGAACTGTCCGCTGCGATCTGCGGAGCACCGGGGTTGCAGCCTCTTGCGGTGGCTGGACGGGTGTTGTGGGTTGGGGTACGATGGCGGACTCCAGGGAAGATCTCGTCCAAGCTCCATACACGTCTGGTTCGACTGGGGACTGGGGGCGCTGGGGGTTAGCTGGTGCGGGCGCGCGGTACAGGTGGAGCGAGCTAGTGGACTCGGGAGCGCGAGGGGGCGGCTGGGTTGTGCGGAACCAATGCAGCGAGCTAGTGGGCTCGGGAGCCTGAGGGGGTGGCTGGGTGTGGTCTAGGATGAGGGGTGCATCTGTAGTGATAGAGGGGATGCTGGTTCCGGCGGGTGCAAGATCCCGGAGGGATACGGTGTCCTGACAGCCGTCAGGGAACTCGACAAAGGCATCCTGGGGGTTGGAGTGAAGCAGGCGCACCTTCTCTACAAGGGGGTCGGTTTTGTGCGTCCTGACGTGCTTCCTGAGGAGTACAGGGCCCGGTTTCTTCAGCCATGCCGTGAGAGAGACCCCCGTGGTAGTGCCCCTGGAAAAACAAAAGAGCCGCTCGTGAGGGGTCTGATTGGTTGCTGTGCATAAGAGGGACCTGATAGCGTGGTGCGCATCTGGGAGGACTTCCTGCCAATGGGAGACTTGGAGATTCCTGGACCGGAGGGTCAGTAGGACGGTCTTCCAGACCGTCGCATTCTCCCTCTCCACCTGCCCGTTCCCCCTGGGGTTGTAGCTGGTAGTCCTGCTCGAGGCGATGCCCTTGTTGAGCAGGTACTGACGCAGTTCGTCGCTCGTGAAGGACGAACCTCGGTCGCTGTGCACGTAGCTGGGGAATCCAAATAGGGTGAAGATACTATGCAGGGCCCTAATGACTGTGTGGGAGGTCATATCGGGGCACGGGATAGCAAATGGGAAGCGGGAGAACTCATCTATGACGTTTAAGAAGTAACGTTCCTGTTAGTTGAGGGGAGTGGCCCTTTGAAATCGATCGCGAGGCATTCAAAGGCCCTAGAAGCCTTGACCAGGTGGGCCCTGTCTGGTCTATAGAAGTGCGGTTTGCACAGATCCAGCAGTCTCTGGTGACGGCTTTTACCTCCTCAGTGGAAAAAGGCAGATTTCGGTCTTTGATGTAGTGGGCGAGCCGGGTGACCCCCAGGTGGCAGAGGTCGTTGGGCGATCTGGTTTACCATGTCTGCAATCTTGGGGAGGGGATACGCGTCAAGGAGCGTAAATCTATTTATGGTCTGACTATACTCGACAACCATACGGAATTTTTCTCTGGTCTTGACGACCACCACCTGAGCTCTCCAGGGGCTGTTGCTGGCCTCTATGATCCCCTCACTGAGAAGCCTTCGGACCTCCGATCGGATGAACACCCTATCCTGCAGGCTGTACCGCCTGCTGCGAGTGGCTACGGGTTTACAGTCCGGGGTGAGGTTGGCAAAGAGAGGAGGGGGGGGAGATTCACAACGTGGCTAGACTGCAGATAGTGAGTGGGGGTAGGGGTCCGCCGAAACTGAGGGTGAGACTCTTGAGATTACACTGGAAATCAAGGCCTAATAAGAGTGGGGCGCAGAGTTCGGGCAGGACGTAGAGCTGGAATTTGGCATAGCTAGCGCCTTGGATTGTGAGCGTCGCGGCGGTGTGCCCTTGGATCTGGACAGAGTGGGAGCCCGAAGCGAGGGAGATAGTTTGCCGCGCGGGGAAAACGGGGAGCGAACAGCGTCTTGCCAGATCTGGGTGTACGAAGCTCTCAGTGCTCCCGGAGTCGAAAAAGCACGGCGTGCTGCACCCGTTAATTTGGACCGCCGCCATCGAGTTTCGCAGATGCTTCGGGCGTGATTGGTCCAGGGTGACTACGCTGAGTTGCGGGTCATCAGCGGCTCTATCAGCTGTGCTGGAGTGGCCCCGTGATATCTGCCCTCTGAGTTCGTAGTCGTCGAGGTGAGTTTCAGAGTTTGAAGGGGATGGATCCCAAGATGGCCGCCCCCATGAGTCACACATGGAGGAGGATTGCCAAGATGGCTGCCCCCATGAGTCCCACATGGCCGGCCACATGGAGGAGGGTTGCCAAGATGGCTGCCCCCATGAGTCGCATATGTCGGGCGGGGGCGGAGTCGGCATACAGGCTGCAGCATTTCGGGGCCTGTGGGCCTGTGAATTCAGGGAACGAGTGCTTTGAGCCATGGGAGGGTTAGAGGCTGGGGCTTTCATCGTCAGACTCACTCTGGCATAGTGTCCTTTTCACCCGCAGCTGCTGCAGGTCACCTTGCGGGCTGGGCAGTGCTGACGCGAGTGCTGATCCTGGCCGCAAAAGTGGCAGGCTGGAGCAGCATTGTGGCTGGGTGGCCGCGTGGCGCAGGCCTGGGGGAGTCGCTGGTCGGGGGCCCATGACGGGGTCGCGGGGAACGAGGTGAGGCTGCGGAAGAAGATCTCCATAGTGGTAGCAAGTTCAACAGTCGCTTCAAGATTTAGGGCCCCCTTTTCCAGCAGTCGTTGGCGCACGTAATTTGACCTAAGGCCTGCAACAAATGTATCGCGTACAGCAAGTTCTCTATGTTCTGCCGCTGCAACCGACTGGTAATTACAGTCACTAGATAAAGTTTTAAGCTCTCTCAGGAATTCTGTAAGCGGTTCCGTAGGCCGCTGGCGGTGAGTAGTAAACACGTGTCGCGCGTAGACCTCATTTACAGGCCTTACATACATTTTGTCGAGTAGCGCTAGGGCCTCAGTATACGAACCGGCGCAGTTTAGTTGAGTAGAGATCCTGTGGCTCACCCTCGCGTGCAGTAGGCTCAGTTTCTGCTCCTCTGTTGTTTCGGCTGTGCTTGCTTCCACCAGGTAGGCTTTAAAACACCGCAGCCAATGAGAAAAAAATTCTTTTGCCTCTGCATCCTGTGGGTCGAGTTCCAGTCGTTCAGGCTTGAGGGCTGATTCCATGATTGATCCTGACTGTTTCTTAAATCGATTAAATTGATGGAACCATCAATTCACTAGACACGTGCTTTAAGATATGAACAGTGGTTTTAATCTACTTACAACAGAGCCAGCCTGTTCCGCGTTGAACTCTCGATGAACTGAACGACTGGCTCTGAGCATTGGTATTTATACAGCAGTCCAGGGGAGGAGTCATGGGCGGAGCCAAGGGTGGAGCCCTGTACAAACTCCTAAGCATTCCCAGCGCTACTCCCCCTAGTGGTCGGGCAATGCAACTGCGCTTACAAATGCATGGTCTCATGTATATACAATACAGTTTGAATGACGGAGTTACATTCACCACAAAGATATCAAGGGATATGGGAGATAGTGTGGGAAAATGGTGTTGAGGAGATTGGCAATTGAGCTCAATAAAGGGTTCAGCAAGTTTAATGGGCCAAATGGCTGACTGCAGCTCCTATTTGTTATGGTCACTGTGTCCAGGACAGGAAGCAGTGAGCAGGGATCTGTCAATCAGCCTGAATCCGCACCTTCAGGAAAATTGGGAGGGTGAATATTAGATACAGCAGAGTGAGAATGGAGGGAGAGTCTGTGGGATGGAGGGAGAGTCTGTGGGATGGAGATTTACAGCGTTTGGGAAGAGAGAGGGAAGAATGTTCCATCGGAAGCAGAATTGTCTGTTTTGAATTCCTGTCCTGTACTGACAGTGATGACTTTTGTCAATTGTTTTTCCAGGATATTAGAAGAGGAGGAATTACAGACAGAAATCTCAAATGTCACGTCTTGATCTGACAGAATCACTTGATTCCTTGGGACACACAAGCAGGTGAGAGTGTTCCAGAGCACTGACTGTGGAAAGAGCTTCAACCAGTTACACAGCCTGGAAAAAACATTGCACCATTCACAGTGGGGAGGGACTGTACACGTGTTCTGTGTGTGGGTAAGGTTTCAATTGTCCAACCTGGAGAGACACAAGGAGAACCAAAACATGGAGAAACCGTGGAAATGTGGGGATTGTGGGAAGAGATTCAGTGCCCGATCTAAGCTGGAGTTTCATTGACGCATTCACACAGGGGAGAGGCCGTTAAGCTGCTCTGTGTGTGAGAAGGGATTCGTTCGGTTATCCAGCCTGAAGAGACATCAGAAAATTCACACTGGGGGGAAACCGTTCACCTGCTCTCAGTGTGAAAAGAGATTCAGTCAGTTAGCCCACCTGCAGATACACCAGCGAATTCACACTGGGGAAAGGCCGTCCACCTGCTCTCAGTGTGGGAAGGGATTCAGTCAGTTATCCAATCTGCAGAGACACCAGCGAGTTCACACTGGGGAGAAGCCGTTCACCTGCTCTCAGTGTGAAAAGAGATTCACTCAGTTAGCCCACCTGCAGATACACCAGCGAATTCACACTGGGGAAAGGCCGTCCACCTGCTCTCAGTGTGGGAAGGGATTCAGTCAGTTATCCAGCCTGCGGAGACACCAGCGAGTTCACACTGGGGAGAGGCCGTTCACCTGCTCTCAGTGTGGGAAGGGATTCAGTAAATCAGTCACACTACAGAGACATCAGCGGGCTCACACTGGGGAGAAGCCATTCACCTGCTCTCAGTGTGAAAAGAAATTCAGTAAATCAGTCACACTACAGAGACACCAGCGAGTTCACACTGGGGAGAAGCCATTCATCTGCTCTCAGTGTGAAAAGAGTTTCACTCAGTTATCCACCCTGCAGACACACCAGCGAGTTCACACTGGGGAAAGGCTGTTCCCCTGCTCTCAGTGTGGGATGGAATTCACTCAGTTATCCAGCCTGCAGACACACCAACCAGTTCACACTGGGAAACCGTGTCCGTTCAGCTGCTCTCAGTGTGGGAAGGGATTTATTCAATTATCCAGCCTGAAGAAACACCAGCGAGTTCACACTGGGAAGAGGCCATTCACCTGCTCTCAGTGTGAAAATAAATTCAGTAAATCAGTCACACTACAGAGACATCAGCGGGCTCACACTGGGGAGAAGCCATTCACCTGCTCTCAGTGTGAAAAGAAATTCAGTAAATCAGTCACACTACAGAGACATCAGAGGGCTCACACTGGGGAGAAGTCATTCATCTGCTCTCAGTGTGAAAAGAGATTCACTCAGTTATCCAGCCTGCAGACACACCGGCGAGTTCACACTGGGGAAAGGCCATTCACCTGCTCTCAGTGTGAAAAGAGATTCACTCAGTTATCCACCCTGCAGACACACCAGCGAGTTCACACTGGGGAAACGCCGTTCACCTGCTCTCAGTGTGGGAAAGGATTCAGTTACTCATCCAGCCTGCAGAGACACCAGCGAGTTCACTCTTGGAAGAGGCCGTTCACCTGCTCTGTGTGTGGGAAGGAATTCTGTGTTTCCTGGCGCTTACTCAGTCACGAAAAACTTCACAAGTGATAATGGGGTGGATTCTGCTGTTACTGTTTCTGCTTCAGTTACATCCAGGACGGCATTTTGTTCATTCTGACAGTTGGTGTTGGAGGGAATTAAAGTTGAGTCCTGAAGATTGTGGTGAACTTTAAGGAAAAGTCTTTGTTTCACATGTATGTGGGACATACAGAGGCTCGGGCCTGAATGCTGCAGGTCCCAACGAGTCTCTGTCTCTCCCCCATTGTACATTGCAATGACCAGTTGTACTGTCCGATGTCGTATTGATATGTTAATTGTTTTTACAGACTACAGATAGTTGGATAAATGTAAAACTTAATATTAACATTGATTTGTTTTGGCAGCACGGTGGCGCAGTGGGTTAGACCGGTTGCCCAATACGGCAGCTGAAGGACCTGTTTATAGAGGGGAGGTTTGCGAGCCTGGGAGGGCTGGAGGAGAAGTTTGAGCTCCCCCCGGGAAACATGTTCAGATATTTACAAGTGAAGGCATTTGCTAGGCGGCAGGTGGAGGGGTTTCCCCTGCTCCCCAGTAAGGGGGCGAGTGATAGGGTGCTCTCGGGGGTCTGGGTCGGAGGGGGGAAGATATCAGACATCTACAAGATAATGCAGGAGGCGGAAGCAGCATCGGGGGAGGAGCTGAAAGCCAAGTGGGAAGGGGAGCTGGGAGAGCAGATAGAAGACGGGACGTGGGCGGATGCACTGGAGAAGGTCAACTCTTCCTCCTCGTGTGCGAGACTGAGCCTCATTCAATTTAAGGTGCTGCATAGAGCTCACATGACGGGGACAAGGATGAGCCGGTTCTTTGGGGGTGAGGACAGGTGTGTCAGATGTCTGGGAAGCCCAGCGAACCATGTGCATATGTTCTGGGCATGTCCGGTGCTGGAAGGGTTCTGGAAGGGGGTGGCAAGGACGGTGTCGAAGGTGGTGGGGTCCAGGGTCAAACCAGGATGGGGGCTTGCGATCTTTGGGGTCGGGGTAGAACCGGGGGTACAGGAGGCTAGGGAGGCCGGAATACTGGCCTTTGCGTCCCTAGTGGCTCGACGAAGGATATTAATTCAATGGAAGGACGCGAGGCCTCCAAGCGTTGAAACTTGGATTAACGATATGGCTAGCTATATTCAGCTAGAAAGGATCAAATTTGCCCTGAGAGGGTCGGTACAGGGATTCGCCAGGCGGTGGCAACCTTTCCTTGACTTTTTAGATCAGAGATAGACGTTCGGGGTCGTGGCAGCAGCAACCCGGGGGGGGGGGGGGGGGGGGAGGGGGTGGGGAGGGAGGGGGGGGGCAGCAAGGGTCGTGGGGGGACACGCACGACTGTAACGCGGGCAAGCCTGCTCGCTGCTCATGTCTGAAACTGTAGGCTGCCTTGGTTGTTAAGGTTGCCTGGGGGGGGGGGGGGGGGGGGGAGGACTGGTGCGCGCGAGAGGGCGGGCGAGGGAGGGACATTTGCCTAGAGGGATTGTGGTGTAAATAATTTAAAAATTAGTAGGGGTAAATGTCTGTATGGAAAAACTCTTTCAATAAAAATTATTTAAAAAAAAAAAAGACCGGTTGCCTCACAGCGCCGAGGTTCCAGGTTCGATCCCGGCTCTGGGTCACTGTCCGTGTGGAGTTTGCACATTCTCTCCGTGTCTGCGTGTGTTTCGCCCCCACAACCCAAAGATGTGCAGGCTAGGTGGATTGGCCATGCCAAATTGTCCCTTAATTGGAAAATTTAAATTGGGTACACTAAATTTATTTTTAAAAAACATAGATTTTTTGTTTTATTGAATGCTGGATGGTCCGTATAATCACATTAAGTACAGAAATTGTTTGAAACAAACCTGATAATTGCATCTCCGGCCGATTTCTGGCCCCCATTTAGCATTTCAAAGGATTGTTCTAACTGTGAAGTGGTGTTAACGGCCTCCCCTCCATGTTCATCCGAAGATAACCATCTTTCTGGATTTCTGAGCAGTCTGTCTGTCTCAGTGCAGTTTCCCTGATTATTTTGCTAATTCAAATGGGTTTTTCAGACTGTTGCCATTGTGGGTGTAGATGGCCTGTGTTGATTACTGCCTGCCTGGATGTCTGAATTAACCTGTCCCTATTTTCTAGTGAGGTATGACTTGTCTTTGTGCGTTTGTACATTTATCACATGATTAAACGGAGATGTGAATGGACATGTGAATAAATATACACATAGAAAAACATGGGCCCCGATATTTTCCCACAACAGGCCCCCCTGGATCAAAAATAGACCCAAGATTGCCATGAACCGATATCTGTTCTGGTGCACCCCGCTTGTGTAATAAACTATACGTTGTGGATATCGTTGCCTATCCTCATGGAAGCTCTCCTTCCTCGATCATAATTGAGGACACGGTGCTGGATCCTTCGGGAGGCCTGGCCTCCAGATCACGGAAAGTGTCCTCAACCACCCGCTCGGAGTAACAGCCATTGACCTTTTCCCTTCCCGCTGTCATATGCGAGTACCTTTAAGAAATAGGTGTTTATTGAATAGCTGTAGTAGGTGTACCTTTATGAAATGGGTGTTTGTCAGATAGCTGCAGTGATGTCAGAGTGTGGGTAGAGCTGGGCTGTCTGTCTTACACTTTCGTTTTTGAGCAGGCAGCTACAGTATATTTTAGTTTCATTTTGAGAGCCGGATAGCCGCAGGAAAAGCAAACATCTGTATAAGGCTCTATCTCTGCAATCTAAAGACTGTCTCCAGATCATTTGAGGATTTCAAAGTGATAACTGCTCTCAGCAGTGAATTTAAATCTGATCTCTGTGTTAAAAAGGGTCTTTTGTCTTATGGATGTTGTAAGGAAAGACTAAGGGTTACTTATAGAGTACAGTATTCTTTGGGGTGAGTATTTTAGTTGATGGTTGCTAAGATGTTTATTGTGTGTGTTTAAAAATGTTAATGGAATTCATAGAATAAACATTGTTTTTGTTTAAAAATACTCTTTGTTCTCTGTTGCACCACACCTGTAAAGTGGGCCCTTGTGCTCCCCAGAACCACACTCTGTTAAAAGTTGTGGGTCAGGTGAACTCCATGATACACTTTGGGGTTCTCTAAACCCTGGCCCATAACAAATTGGGAAGCTCGAGGGGGATAAAAATCTATCTATTGGGTTGACTTTGTGAACTTAAAGGCAGTGAGGGGTGAGCATATTGTGGTTGCTTTTCAGGTGTGGTATACCAGTTTCAGTAGGAGTGTGTTGTGCACAATGGCTCTTTCAGAGGTTCTGAAATTTTTGGAGGTGGAGACGGTCACACGCAGTCTCTTACGAACAGAGACTAAAAATAGGCATTTAGATTTCCCAAAAACATTGCAGTTAACATTACCTGACAGAATACAAAAAGAAAAGGTACTTAAATTGCCTGAGATACAGTCTGACTCATTAGAAATGGCAAAAAGTCAGTTTAAAATCAAGCAACTTGAACATGAAAAAGAATTAAAGCAGCTTGAATATGCAATGAGAGAAAAAGAAAGGGAAAGGGAGATACAGATCATGGAAAAAAAAAGAGAGAGAGGAAAGGGAAAAAGAGAGAGAGTTTGAACTTAGAAAAAGGCCATGAAACATGACAGTCAGTTAAATTTAGCGGATGTAAATTTTGTAAAGATGTAAAGCGGATTTTGTGGGCAGCACGGTAGCATGGTGGTTAGCACAAATGCTTCACAGCTCCAGGGTCCCAGGTTCGATTCCCGGCTGGGTCACTGTCTGTGTGGAGTCTGCACGTCCTCCCCGTGTGTGCGTGGGTTTCCTCCGGGTGCTCCGGTTTCCTCCCACAGTCCAAAGATGTGCGGGTTAGGTGGATTGGCCATGCTAAATTTCCCGTAGTGTCCTAAAAAGTAAGGTTAAGGGGGGGTTGTTGGGTTACGGGTATAGGGTGGATACGTGGGTTTGAGTAGGGTGATCATTGCTCGGCACAACATTGAGGGCCGAAGGGCCTGTTCTGTGCTGTACTGTTCAATGTTCTATGTAAAGGGAAATGTAGTTGGAGGATAGTGATGAGGATAAAGAGAAAGAGCGTCATAGTCAAAGGCTTGGTGGGGATCTCTTTAAATACGTCCAAGCATTGCCACGGTTTGATGAGAAGGAGGTAGAAGCCTTTTTCATTTCATGTGAGAAGGTGGCTGTACAAATTCAATGGCTACCGATCATGTGGGCATTACTGATTCAAACAAAGCTGATAGGTAGGGCTAGTCTGGTAGGTAGAGCTAGTGAAGTGTTTGCATCACTACCGGAGGCAGTATCTGGGAGGTATGAGGAGGTGAAAAAATCCATCTCCGGTGCGTATGAACTAGTGCCTGAAGCCGACAGACAAAGGTTTAGAAATTTAAGGAAAGAACCTGGTCAAACACACATGGAGTTTGAAAGGATCAAACAGAGTAACTTTGATAGGTGGCTAAGGGCTTTGAAAATAGACCAAACGTATGAAGCTCTCAGAGAAATTAGACTTTTGGAGAAGTTTAAAAATTCAATTCCTGATGTAGTGAGAACTCATGTGGAAGAGCAGAGGGTTAAAACTGCTAGGTTAGCAGCAGAAATGGCAGATGATTATGGATCAGTTCATAAATCAAAGCTTGGTTTCCGACATCAGTTTCAGCCGGTGAGGGATAGAAACTGGGGAAAAGAGAAATACTCAAGTGTTAGAGGTAAAGGAGATCTGATAGGAGATAATAAGGAGAGTGCACCTCAGATTAAAAAAGAAATCCAGGAGGGTGGAAGAGAAATGAAAAGTTTCAAATGTTTTCACTGTAATAAACTGTAAAGTCACAGTGCTGGTGGTTGAAGAAAAGCACTGGGAAGGCTGATGTGGTAAAACAGGAGAAGACAGTGGGGTTTGTTAAAGTGGTGAAATAAAGCCCAAGTGAAGTGAAGGAGGTACAAAAGATTGTACAGCCTGATCAAGAGGTGATTGATAAGAAGGTGCCAGATCTCTTTAAAGAATTTACTTGTGTGGGTGAAGTTTACTCATATGTATCAGAAGGAGCAGGTAAAGAAGTCACAATTTTAAGAGTTACGAGGGCTAGTCAATCTTTAATGGTCAGGGATGAGGAATTATGTAGTTTAGGAAAAATATTGCCAGTAAAGATGGTAATATGTGGAATTCAGGGTGAGAAGAGTAGTGTTCCATTATATCCAGGGTCCCAGGTTCGATTCCCGGCTGGGTCACTGTCTGTGTGGAGTCTGCACGTCCTCCCCGTGTGTGCGTGGGTTTCCTCCGGGTGCTCCGGTTTCCTCCCACAGTCCAAAGATGTGCGGGTTAGGTGGATTGGCCATGCTAAATTGCCCGTAGTGTAAGGTTAATGGGGGGATTGTTGGGTTACGGGGTTGCGTGGGTTTAAGTGGGGTGATCATGGCTCGGCACAACATTGAGGGCCGAAGGGCCTGTTCTGTGCTGTACTGTTCTATGTTCTATGTTCTATAAGGTAAGGTTGCAAAGTCCAGTGAAGTGTAGTGAAGTGGTAGAAGGAGTAATAGAGAAACTATTTTGTCCAGGAATACAGTTTATCTTGGGTAATGATATAGCTGGATCACATGTGGGAGTGACGTCTACTGTGGTTGATAAGCCAGTGGAAAATCAGACAACTGAAGTGTTGAAGGAAGAATATCCTGGGATTTTTCCAGATTATGTAGTAACAAGGTCATAAAGTCACAGGTTAAGACAAGAGGAGAAATCAGAGTGAAGATGAAGTTGAAGTTAAATTATCATACACATTTTTGATCAGATTGTTGGAAAAGAACAAGTAAAGTGGAGGATGAGGCGGATATTTTTCGTTCAGGAAAATTGGCGGAGTTACAACAGAAAGATATAGAAATAAAACGGATGTATCAGAAAGCTTACACAGAAGAGGAATCTGAGTGCATACTGGAGTGTTGTTACTGTAAAAATGAAGTCTTGATGAGAAAATGGAGACCTTTACATATGTCATGTGCGAGTAAAAAATGGGTGTTTATCGAATAGCTGTAGTAGGTGTACCTTTATGAAATGGGTGTTTGTCAGATAGCTGCAGTGATGTCAGAGTGTGGGTGGAGCTGGGCTGTCTGTCTTACACTTTTGTTTTTGAGCAGGCAGCTAGTGTATTTTAGTTTTGCTTTGAGAGCTGGATAGCCGCAGGAAAAGCAAACAGCTGGATAAGGATTTCTCTCTGCAATTTAAAGACTGTCTCCAGATCATTTGAGGATTTCAAAGTGATAACTGCTCTCAGCAGTGAATTTAAATCTGATCTCTGTTTTAAAAAGCACCTTTTGTCTTCTGGGTGTTGTAAGGAAAGATTAAGGATTACTTATAGAGTACTGTATTCTTTGGGGGTGTATTTTAGTTGATGGTTGCTAAGATGTTTATTGTCTGTGTTTAAAAATGTTAATGGGATTCATAGAATAAACATTGTTTTTGTTTTAAAATATTCTTAGTTCTCTGTTGCACCACACCTGTAAAGTGTTCCCCATAACCACACTCTCTGTTAAAAGTTGTGGGTCAGGTGAACTCCATGATACACTTTGGTGTTCTCTAAACACTGGTCCATAACACCACTCCCTGTGGGCGACTAGTGGGATTTGCTGGAGGACAGTCTAAGGTTTTCTCCACTTACGCTGTAGGCAGCACATAACCGTTGCCCATACCAGCATTATGCCTGTACCGATAGTCATTCCTATTCGGATTACCTCCCACCCACCTGCTGCCCCGGGAACACATATGTCCCGCCAATGTTGTGTTCCGGAGAGTCCCACCTGAATGATGGTCTGGATAGCTGAGCCCACCTGGATCATTCCTTATCTGATTTGTCGACTGCCCTGACATTCTCCTGAGCGAGCTCTGTTGCTCCGTGCATAGCCTATCGGATTGTGCTGCCTGGTGTCTTGTCCATGTAAAGTGAGTCATCCCACCAGGCCCCAAAAAGGTAGCCTGACTTACGTCGGGGGTGGTGAAATTCCCTCAGTGTTAAAGAGTCCGTTACCTGCAGACAGAATCTGTGGCTGCCACCACATAGGAGGCCTCCCGCGATTATCCCCACCTCCGGCTGTGTGAGACCGACCTGTATGGGCTTAAAAGCTTCTTTCAGTGGCATAACATTGACCGTAACGTTGCTGTGGATTGACAAGGGTTCGAGAGTCCGACAGGTACACACTATGTAATGTGCCGAATCGGAACAGCATTCTGCGGTGCTCATATGTGCCAGGTCATTATGATGTGCTCAGTATCGTCTAGATCCGGTCCAGTAAACCCAACCCTCCTGCACGGTTTCCAATGACTCAAACCTAGAGCTGTCCTTAAAGGTTCCCTTGGATGGGTTTTCCTGGGGGACTGCTAGATTAAACTTTATCCCTCCCTCAGTGGGTCCACCGCCTGGCCTGGTAACCACCAGTTTGTTCCTGTCCCTGTGGATGTGAAAGAGGTTTATTTTGTATAGGGAGGTGAATATGTGCCGTGGGATTGTCCCGAACCTAAAGTCCTCTACGTCAGCCCGGATAGTCAATTGAATGTCCTGCAGGAGTGTCACAGGCCCTTCCCTTTGCTTGTGCTTGAATGGTGTTAATTATACCCACAGATACCTCGTCCAGGACTCACAGAAGCTCTTCTCCCTGTAAATGTATGGAAGCCAGTGCGTCCCATATACCCCATATTGTAGCCCTTTTCCGACTTCCGCGGTTACCCAGGAGGCATAACTGTTTGTCTCCGCGAGCTGCACTGAGTTCAGGACCGAGTTTGCACAACCAAATAATCCTCCGATGTCCCCTAAAGTGCTCCTTTCACCTCGCCTGCGTACCCTAGATTCTGGGGTTATTTTATTGTGGGACTGAAAACAGGCTGAGAAGATACACATTGGCCAGGAACAGAAACTGTCTCATGAAACCCTGGCTGGAATGGACACTGACTATCTGCAAAAGCACCCAAGTCAAGGCACAGACCTGTTACTGTTACATGGACTTTATGATTACCCACTCCAAGTCTATGAATATGTAACAAACTTCCAGACACAGGTGATCAGCTTTGCAGCAGGACGAAGAACAGACAAAAGAAGCCATCGGACTCCATAATGAGCTGATGGCTGGTCAGACAAGGAGAGTTTCAGAGGACGATGCATCTTGATTGAATCACCATGGATAAACATGAATATCCTGTCTTTCCCATTAACAGGTTGGGGTCTGGCTAGGACAATGGCCGGTGATGGGCGTATACCAATGACTCAATCCTAGCTCACCAGTATAAAGAAAGGAACATCAAACATCTTCAGCGATAACCTGGGAGTCCCGCAGGCACATTCATCACAAGAAGAAAGGACCCTGGGTTTGGAACCCAGAGGGGGCATCCCGATGGAGTGGCCGTAGCCTGCCAGCCTCCGTTACTAAGTGTGGGCAAAACTCAAAGCTCAGCTGTGAGACTGAGTCAGATTTTGTTGAGTTGTGAATAAAATTGCGCTAAACTGTGAATCTGTTTTCATAGAATTTACAGTGCAGAAGGAGGCCATTCAGCCCATCGAGTCTCTGCTGGCCTGGCCCTTGGAAAGAGCATCCTACCCAAGCCCACACTATCTCCGTAATCCAGTAACCACACCTAACCTTTTTAGCACTAAGGGCAATTTAGCATGGCCAATCCACCTAACCTACACATCTTTGGACTGTGGGTGAAACCGGAGCACCCGGAGGAAACCCACGCAGACACGGGGTGAATGTGCAGACTCCGCACAGACAGTGACCCAGCGTGGAATCGAACCTGGGACCCTGGAGCTGTGAGAAACGGTGCTAACCACTGTGCTACCGTGCTCCCTTCAGCGATAACCTGGGAGTTCCCCAGGCACAACCATCACAAGAAGAAAGGAAAAAAGCAAATTACTACATATGCTGGAATTTGAAACCAAAGAGCACCCTGGGTTTCGAACCCAGAGAAGACATCCACAGTGAGTGAGCGAAGCCCGCCAGCCTCCTTTACTATGGGCGGGTAAAATGATGGCAGAGGGCAGGAATTGAGAGGATGGGGGAATATGTTTATAAAAGGGAGCTTTCCTAGCTTGAGGCAGCTGGAGGAGAAATTTGGATTGGCGAGGGGAAACAAATTTAGGTACCTGCAGGTGCGGGACTTCCTCCGTAGACAGGTCTCAATCTTCCCGCTCCTAACACCAAGGGGGATTCAGGATAGGGTAGTTTCCAGAGTGAGGGTGGGAGAAGGGAAGGTCTCTGACATCTATAAGGAGGTCATGGGGTCAGAGGACACGCAGACTGAGGAGCTGAAGCGCAAAGGGGAGGAGTTAGGAGAGATAGAGGATGGTCTCTGGGCAGATGCGTTGAGTGGTATCAACGCATCCACAACATGTGCCAGGCTCTGCCTGATACAATTCAAGGTCATTCACCGGGTTCACATGACAGTGGCCCGGTTGAGCAGGTTCTTTAGAGTAGAAGACAGGTGTGCAAGGTGTGCAGGGGGGAGGGGTGTGCATATGTTCTGGACATGCCCAAAGCTCAGGGGATTCTGGCAGGGGTTTGCAGACGTCATGTCCACGGTGTTAAAAACAAGGGTGGCACTGAGTCCGGAGGTGGCAATTTTCGGGGTGTCGGAAGATGCGGGAATCCAGGAGGAGAAAGAGGCAGACATTCTGGCCTTTGCTTCCCTGGTAGCCCGGAGACAAATACTATTAGCTTGGACGGACTCGAAGCCCCCAAAGTCGAAGACCTGGCTATCAGCCAGCTTTCTCTGTCTGGAGAAAATCAAGTTCGCCTTGAGAGGGTCACTGTTAGGGTTCGCCCGGAGGTGGCAACTGTTCGTTGACTTGTTTGCAGAAAATTAATCGTCAGCAAAGGGGGGGGGGGGGGGGGGGGGGTAGGGTAGTTTAGCTTAGAGTATTGGGTTAATAAAGGCGGGACCTGCAAGGGAGGTAACTGGCTTTTTTTTGCACTATGTTTATAGACTTATGTATATTGTGTATTTTGTTGTTGTTGTAAAACCAAAAAATACCTCAATAAAATGTTTTTTTTAAAAATGAGATAGACCAATTTTTGTAAATCAAAGATATTAAGGGATATGGGCCAAAGGCAGGTATATGGAGTTCGGTCACAGATAAGCCATGATCTCAGTGAATAGCGGGACAGGCTCCAGGAGCTGAATGGCCTGCTGTGTTCCTAAAAGTTGTAAATCTCCATCCCACACACTCTTCCTCCATTCTCACTCTGCTGTATCTAATATTCACCCTCCCAATGTTCCTGAAGGTGCTGATTCAGGCTGTGTGACAGATCCCTGCACACTGCTTTATAATAATAATCTTTATTGTCACAAGTAGGCTTACATTAATGTTGTAATGAGGTTTCTGTAAAAAGCCCCGATTCGCCACATTCTGGCGCCTGTTCAAGTACACAGAGGGAGAATTCAGAATGCCCAAATCACTGAGGGGCTGGTTTAGCACAGGGCTAAAAAGCTGGCTTGTAAAACAGATCAAGGCCAGTAAAGTGGGTTCGATTCCCGTACCAGCCTTTCTGAACAGGCTCTGGAATGTGGCGACTAGGGGCTTTTCACAGTAACCTAATTTGAAGCCTACTTGTGACAATAAGCTATTTTCATTTCATTTTTCATTTCACCTAACAGCAAGTCTTTCGGGACTTGTAGGAGGAAACCAGAGCATCCGAGGAAAGGCACGGGAGAATGTGCAGACTCCGTACAGACAGTGACCCAAAGCCGAGAATTGAACCAGGGACCCTGGAGCTGTGAAACAACATCGCTAACCACTGTGCTACCATGTGCTTCATGACAGAATAAATAGGAGCTGCATTTGGCCCATCACGATGGCTCAACCTTTCGTTGAGATAATTGGCCCCACTACCTCAGCACCATTTTCCCAGGTTATAACCCGACAGGAGGCCACGGGATCTGCAACCTCAGATTCCCTCAGGCCTCACCTGAGTACAATCTACCTGGATGAGGCGGGCAGAGCTACCCCCTTAACCCAGGGGCCTTTGTGACATAAACATCTCGGCTCAAGTGCGGGTCGGAGACAAGAGATCCTTTAGGCGACCGCCGGGCCAAGCACATTGGAACCACCCAGGGGTTCTGCCCAAAAGCCTGGTCCCACTGTCTGTGCGAGGTCTGCACATTCTCCCCGTGTCAAGCTGAGGGAGCAAAGGATGTCAATGTCTTTCAGAGAGAGAGAGACCTGAGCCAAGCTTTCCAGAGTCTGCACCCTCCCTGGATTCACTTCCTTTCCCTTCAGTTGCTGCAAGTGATCAATTGAGGGTGAGAATGAGAAAAGAAATGGAAAGGGGCAGAAAAGAAAGTGTTTTCCTCACAGATATTGGAGACAGGAGGAAGTTTCAGTCGGTGTGAAGCTCAATCTTCATTCTCACAAAGCCATCGTGCTTATTGACTGGAGGACCAGAGTCCTTCCGGTCCTCCTAATCTTCCCATTGGTCAATCCGTCAGCAGGAAGTTCACGGGGTGGGCGCTCCACCGCACATGCGCAGCCCCGGGCCGGGGTCAGGGGAAGGTCACTGACTGGGTTGTTCTCCCGTCAGACCCGCAGCACCGACCGGCGGCACCGAGCAGTGAGTCCCGAGGCTCTCGGCAGCTTGACCAGGCCGCACGGAAAGAGCTGAAGCGGCTCCCTGACTCCCTGTCGGAAGGGAAGCCGCGCCCCTCCCGCCAGACACCCGCAAATGTCAATATTTTTATTACTTTTGTTTTCACCATTTTTCAAACATTGAAAGCAGCAGAAAAACTGGCGGGAAATGGGCCCAGAGAACAAGTGATATTGCCGCAAAAATACAACAAGACATTGAGAATTCATAAAGAACAGGATCTCTGAGGGAGTAGAGCCTCCAGATCAAATGGCAGCAATTCAACAACCAGTCAACATGTTCACATAGTGAGTGGGGAAAGAGGGTTCGATTCTAGACAAACAGGAGGGTAACAATGCAGCTCACACACCCCAAAGTATTAGAACCAAAGAACAAAGAAAAGTACAGCACAGGAACAGACCCTTCGGCCCTCCAAGCCTGTGCCGACCATGCTGCCCGTCTAAACTAAAATCTTCCACACTTCCAGGGTCCGTATCCCTCTATTCCCATCATATTCTGTATTTGTCAAGATGCCCCTTAAATATCACTACCGTCCCTGCTTCCCCCACCTCCTCTGGCAGCGAGTTCCAGGCACCCACTACCCTCTGTGTAAAAAACTTGCCTCGTACATCTCCTCTAAACCTTGGGAAAAAGTCTCTGATTATCCACTCTGTCTGTGCCCCTCACAATTTTGTCGACCTCTTTCAGTTCGCCCCTCAACCTCCGCTATTCCAGTGAGAACAAACCGAGTTTATTCGACCTCTCCTCATAGCTAATGCCCTCTATACCAGGCACGTGCTGGTAAATCTCTTCTGCACCCTCTCTAAAGCCTCCACATCCTTCTGGTAGTGTGGTGACCAGAATTGAAAACTATACTCCAAGTGTGGCCTCACTAAGGTTCTATACAGCTGCAAAATGACTTGCCAATTTTTATACTCAATGCCCCGGCCAATGAAGGCAAGCATTCCGTATGCCTTCTTGACTTCCTTCTCCACCTGTGTTGGTAACTCCTGAATGATCCTCTTATGGACTGAACTGATCTCTGCATCTTCCCTACTGTTGTTAGCACTATACTCTGTTTGCTTCACACTACTTCTATGTATTTACATTGTGTATTTATTATACGTCCTATGTTTTTTCATAAAATGATCTCTCTGGACTGTGCAGAACAATACTTTTCACTGTACCTCGGTACACGTGACAATAAATATAAACCTAATCTATAATTACATAAATTGTATTAAGTCCTTGTCCTCTATCGACTATTCGTTTTTTTCAGGAGTTCCGGCAAGTTTTTTAAAAAATGTTTTTATTCTCCATTTTCACATTTTCCTTCAAAATTTACACCCCACCCACAAACAGTGAACGGTAACAAATACAAAATCAATCCCCTTAACAATAACAACGATCCCATCCTCCCACCACCCCAAACAACGGCCCACCTGTCAATATATGCATCCAATAAAACAAACCCTCCCACGGTGGAAACAAAAAACAAAGGAGAAAAAGGAGTCCGGTCACCATAGAGTCCACTCCCCCACTTTCTCCTAATCTTGTTAAATGTTTCTTTAAATATTCTCCACTGATCTTCAGTTGTTTGACCCATTAACAGATCTCCCCAGTTTACCGTGGACAGTCTCTGTCTCATCCCGTTAAAGTCAGCCTTACCCAAGTCTAAAATTCTACTGTCTGTAACGTGCTTTTCACTTTCAAACACGACACTGAATTCAATCATGTTGTGATGACTATTTGATCAATGTTTGCGCAGTTAGGCTACCAACTGAATTAGGGTTATTACTCATAATTAAATCTTTTTTCAAATAAATTTAGAGTAACCCAATTCTTTTCTTTCCCCAATTAAGGGGAAATTTAGCATGGCCAATTGACCTACCCTGCACATCTATTTGGGTTGTGGGGGTGAGACCCACGCAGACATGGGGAGAATGTGCAAACTTCACACGGACAGTGACCCGGAGCGGGATTGAACTCGGATCTTCGGCGTCATGAGGCAGCAGTGCTAACCACTGCACCACCGTGTTGGCCCTTATAACTAAATCTAATATTGCCTGTCCCCTTGTTACATCTGGAACATATTGCTGCAGGAAACTATCCCAGACACATTCCAGAAATTCACTCCCTTTCTGCCTCTCCCAATCTGTGTGTCAGTTATAATCCCCCATTATTATTCCTGCATTTGCTACACACTTGCTTAATTTATGCCTTTATATAATCTAGCACCTCAGAATTGCCACCAGGGGGCTCGATACTCAACACCCATTACAGTTTTAGATTGTTTTCTTCCTCCGTTCCACTCCTATGGTCTCCACTGGATGCTTTCCCCTCATTGTTTCCTCCCTCACCATTGAAGTGACAGTATTTCTGATCAGTAATGCTGATCCACCCCCTCTGCCATATTCTCTGTCCCTCCTGTAAACTTTATAACCAGTATATTAAGTTCCCAGTCCTGACCATCTTGCAGCCAAGTCTCTGTAATAGCGACATCATAATCTTCAACTTGCATTTACACCTGCAGCTCGTCTAGTTTATTCCTTACACTCCGTGCATTTGTCTCTAGAACTCTTAATCGGGCTGTTCCCCCTGACCGCTCCCTCAGCACTGCTTGGTTGTTATTTGCTTGGTTGTTATTTGCTTGTTTGTTATTTGCTTGTTTGTTATTTGCTTGTTTGTTATTTGCTTGTTTGTTATTTGCTTGTTTGTTACTTTTCAGTTTTGCTTTAACCAGTATACTACTTGTAGTTTTGCCATGAGCTGCAGTTCCTGACGTTAGGTTCCCGACTACCTCCCTATTTATCCTTTCCATGTGGACATTGGTCCCAGATCGGTTCAGGTGGAGACCGTCCCAATGGTACAGATCCCTCCTGTCCCAATATTGATGCCAGTGTCCCATGAAATGGAACCCCTCTTTCCCACACTACTCCTTTAGCCTCATGTTTACTTCCCTAATGTTCTCATCCCTATGCCAATTTGCACGTGGCTCAGGGAATAATCCAGAGATTATAATCCTTGGGACCTGTTCTTAAATTTTGTTCCTAGTTCTTAATATTCCCCAAACAGGTCCTCTTTCCTGGACTTGCTGATGTTGTTTGTCCCAACGTGGACCCCAACAACTGGATCCACCCTCTCCCTCTCCAATATCCTTTCAAGCTGGTTAGAGATGCCCCTCACCCTGGCACCGGGCAGGCAACATACCCTGTGGGACTCTCGGTCCTGCTGTGAATTGCGCTTTCACGTATCTGATCGTCAGTCCAGAAGTAAAACACTCGAACACGTCAGTAACGAATATTCGTTTATTTACGGCCGGGACAAATCTCTAAGCAGTCGGGTAACTACCTTCGAGAAGTGCCAAAGTCCAAAATATGGACGGTATCTTTATACAATCACAGCTTAGAGGTGGTCCCTTTAAATTCCTAGATACACCTATGATTTTGCAAGGATCCAGAACATGTACATATATGGAATTATTCTTCGAGGTCGGGAGGTTATTTTTGACATAATCATTAGCACAAGTCACTATCAATATTAATACAAAGGTTTTTGTATCCCATGGCCATATGGCTCAACTCACTCCAAAGACAGTCCCCCTTACATTTCAATGTTTAATTGTTCCAACTGGTCAAACGAGCTTAATTATGTTTATCTCTGCAATAAAGTAACGGTTCCCATTCATTCCATTCTTTGCCTTTTTGACCTCTCTGCTTTTACAGATACGGGTCAGAACATTAATTAGTACCAATGCCACACTCCCTATATTCCATCCCATAACCTTCTGACATCTTTGCTTTTACAGATACGGTCAGACACACTCCCTTTATTTCATCCCTTGACCTGTTGACATCTCTTTCACAGAGCTTTTCAGAACTGTTATATTAACCCTATCAGCGAAGTTCCAAATGAAATCCACTTCTACATTCCCCCCTTTGATCATTCCTTGATCACATAACACTCAGGATACTTTAGATGGAAATGAGAGCGAGGCGGAGGTACTCCTCCTCTACTAGGCTCCGGCAGGATGCCACTTCCTCATATAGGTCAGGGGTAGGTGGAACCAGTTTTTCTCTTTCGTCTAGGGCGGATCTCTGAAGCATCTGTGGTAATGCAGCGGCACCCAAACGGTTGCATAGGCATTTCACACCAGTAGCTATGATACAGAGCAACAAACAGATGGTAACGAAGATAATGAGCCCATGGAATAGGTAAGTGGCCCAAGAATTGGACCACATCCAGCTCCACCAGTCAGCCTGACCGGCGAGTCGCAAGCGCTGTACTCCATCTCTGATATGGGTTACCAGACGCGTGATATTCTCTGAACTGTCTGGAATATAACCCATGCAGCCGTCTGTTCGATCGAGAAAGGAACAGATATCAAGGGAATGCCTCCATGGGCATGGGTCGGGACCTGTGTACATACCCAGCAAGAGGAGACACCCACTTTCTTAGCATAGACATAGGACATAAACAGAAAAGAATTTGCCGTTACATGGTGCGTTGCCCGCTTCCTTCTGGAAGGCGAGTAGGGGTGAGTAGTCCTTGATGGTAAAATTTGTACCCTGTCCTTATCAATGCACCGGTGGTTCCACCGGCATGTGCGGCGATCGTAGATCAGAACCATGTACGTAGTCCGGAATCGGGGCTTCTGGTCGTCGGGATGAACGGTGGTTGGGCAGGTTTTGATAGCCGTGGTGATCCATCGGAGATCTGTCGTTGTTCCACATCGTGGGGTTCCTTCTCGGCACAGGGGTGGACGTCGGCTTCCATACGGGCATCTCCTTCTTCTGGATGCAGCGAGAGAGAGCAGGGTGGCGAGTATTGTGACGGTGAAGAGGGACTTCATCCTGGTACTCGTGTTCCTAGGACTTAAAGGAAAAGTTTAGAACATCATGGATACTTAATT
Organism: Scyliorhinus canicula; assembly: GCF_902713615.1. Lineage (NCBI taxonomy): Eukaryota > Metazoa > Chordata > Chondrichthyes > Carcharhiniformes > Scyliorhinidae > Scyliorhinus > Scyliorhinus canicula. The sequence continues at coordinate 125,667,416 of NC_052162.1, forward strand.
AACTTACAATGGTGCATATGTACCCATGCGTTCCGGCCCTCCACTTTTACTGCAGTGGGGGTAGTGAGTAGAACCTGTAGGGGACCCTCCCATCGAGGTTCCAAACCCTTACGTGTCCAATTTCGAATTAGGACATAATCCCCAGGGTTGATGGAGACGTCATGAGTAATGGAGGGGACTTCTTCCTGGGTGGCACGAACTCGGGAGTGTAATCCTTTCAAAATTCTAGTTAGTGTTAATATATAATTAGCCATCTCGGTAGTCATGTAATGGAATTGAACATTCCGTGGAACACTGCTGTCCCAAGGCGTTCGAAAGGGTCTGCCATATAGTATTTCCGCTGGGCTTAGGCGAGTTTTTCCTGCGGGAGTGGCACGTAGCTGGAAGAGTGCTAAAGGCAGGAGTTTGAGCCAAGTGGCCCCAGTGTCTGCTTGTAGTTTAGCGAGTTTAGTCTTTAGAGTCTGATTAGCCCTTTCCACCACTCCAGCGGCTTGTGGTCTGTAGGCACAATGAAACTGTTGCTTTATTCCAAGCAGAGCACAGAATTCCTTATTGATTTGACCTATGAAGTGGGGACCATTGTCAGAGCTCAGCCGGGCTGGAATTCCAAATCGCGGAACAATTTCTCGCATTAACACCTTAACTACTGTCGAGGCCTTGTTATCCGTAGTCGGGTAGGCCTCGATCCATTTGCTAAAAGTGTCCACAATGACTAACACATATTTATAGCATTGACATCTTTCCAACTCAATGTAATCCATTTGCAGGGTCTCAAATGGACCCTCAGGTAAGGGGGTTGTGCCAGGATCACAGGGGACGGCCTTACCGGGGTTGTGCTGTTGACAGATTAGGCACCGACTGCTAATTTGTTGGGCCATCTCTTGCAGTCGTGGGTGCCACCAGCTTTTTAACAATATGTCCCCTGTGGCACGAGCTCCACAGTGAGTTGCAAAGTGTACACATTCGGTCACCCAGGCTGCTAATGCATCGGTCATACATGTTTGTCCTACCGGGGTGACCCACAGCTTATTTTCGATATCATATATACATCCTAAGTTTTTCCACATATTTACAGCAGTTGCAGGAGCGTCCTCCTGCATTTGGATTATGTCAGCAATGGTTGGCATAGGTTTTTCAGAGGGAGACTTTTCCGGGGGGGTTTTAGTCTGCCTCATCATTCTAGGCACCATTAGTTTGCCAGATTTAGAAATTTCTTTTGCCTTCTCGTCCGCTCTCCTGTTGCCCGTTTCCACCAGTCCTGTGCCTTTTGTATGCGCTGCGCATTTTATCACCGCTATCTTGTCTGGGAGCATAAGGGCCTGCAATAACTGGGTTACTAACTGCTGGTGTGAGATGGGTGTACCAGCGGAGGTTAGAAATCCTCTGTTTTTCCATAATTGCCCGAAATCATGTACTACCCCGAAGGCGTATCGGGAATCTGTATAAATATTAACCTTCCTCCCCTGTGCCAATATGCATGCTCGTATTAACGCAAACAATTCTGCCTGTTGGGCAGAAAAGGGAACTTCAAATGCTGCTGCTTCTACTACGTCACCGTCTTGATTGATGATTGCATAGCCAGATTGTCTATCCCCCCTTTCGCCGACGGAAGAACTTCCATCGGTGAAAAAGGAACAATCTGCACTCGGGATGGGTATATCGGAGAGGTCGTCTCGAACCGAGGAGACTTCCTGCAACAGTTGCAGACAGTCATGAGTTGGGTCGAGCATGGCTGTGGGAGGATGCGTCAAAAAGTCAGCAGGGTTGATAGTGGTGCAGTGGGCAAACTGGACCTTTGGGTTATTAAGGAGAGCAATCTCATATCTATTCTGACGAGCCACCGTGAGATGCTGAGTCTGTAGCCGTCCCAAAAGGGCCGTAACAGAATGGGAACTATAGACAGTGATATCTTGTTGGAGGGTAATATTAGCAGCCGATTGCAGGCTGTGTGGTTCTGCTAGTGACTGTTTGTGATCAACGGGCACTAGGACCCTGCGGAGCCATGCAGTGTCAATTTCAACGCAGCAGTTTCGAAACTGCCCAGCACAAATCCTTTATCTGTTTATTCTGAGACCAATGTAGTTCTGAACATACTGAGTTACTCATAATACTGATCACATTCCAGGGGCGGTGGCGGAGGTGGCTGTGGGGGCTGTGGAGGCTTCTGACGTCCCCCGCAATTGAACAGATGTTCCTCATCCCCATCGTCCCCCTCCTCCCAACCTTGCTTCGCATTGCTGACCGGCGCCAGGTTTCTTATATTGTTTACATTCCCTTTTTAAGACCTCTACTGTTTTAGCAATTCCCCCTTCAGTGAGGCCAATACCCAATTTTGAGGCATTTGCCTGCCAGCTAGCCAGTATAGATGCATCTTTCATTAACTGACAGTATTCCCTCCACAAGGCAATTAATTTCTTTGCGGTGGGTTCTTGATAATACAGAAAAATGTGTCATTTGAAACATGAAAGTCTGGCAATATCTGGTTTGAGAGGGTACAGGGAAAGATCCCACAAAAGGTTAATAGCAGCTGCAAAGAGCAGGGTTATAAAATGCAGATACTTGCTCACAAGCAGGCCTCAGCAGACACACAGGCTTCATGTGGTAAGCTAAAACAATGGCTCACACCTTCATGGAATGTAACTATCTCAGAAAGCATCTGAAAAAGCATGGATGAGAGTTTCAATTGCATTAAGTGATGAATGTTTAAAACAGGCAAGTCTTTCAAGTCACAACCAAGTTAAATTTTAGCATACAGCTAAGGGCAAAGTTTCACACCTTAATTGAAATAAACTCTCTTAGTAAACAGCTGGAAAGAATGGAAGATGCGCAGTCGAATTTAGTGTCAATTTAAGGGGTAAAATTCTACGAACATCAAGTTAATTAAAAGAAAATTGGAGATGACCTGGCTACGAGAAACATCATTTAAGTCAAAATCAAAGGCAAAGTTATGAACTGGGGACAATTGGAAAATTAAACGATTTGAAACCACAGAAATAAAAGTTAACTATTGAAACAAAAGCATTTTTTAAAATCAGATCTGAGAGGAGACGATATGCCTGAAATGAATAATTAGTTGTAGTAAGATGTTTACATCAAAGATACTTTTAAACTATCAAAGTGAAACAAGCCCATATACAATACAGTCGTTAAAACTTAATAACTCTTCGAAAGAGAATATAAACCCAGGGAGCAGAAGCACCAGCACTCTGCAACAGCAACAGGAGAGAGAGAGAGAGAGAGAGAGAGACACAGCCTGCTGGAGAAAGACAAGGAAAGCAGCCGAGTTTAAACAGCTAATTCAACTCAAGAAGACCAGATTTTAAGTGGTTATTAGCTTACTTTACTTCCTTAATAACACAGGACCCAGGACACCAATGCTATTAAGGGGTAAGTAGGTAAAATTCTTCAGTGAAGGTATGGGTTACACCGGGGGATAGGCTCCGAGAACCCCGCCCGTAACTTCCAGAGAACGCTGCCTGGAATCACGGCGGCAGTCCCGTCCAGAGCCCACAGCCCGTTAACCGTCCCCTAGCAATCCTGAGAACCCCGCCCGTAACTCCAGCGAACGCTGCCTGGAATCACGGCGGCTCCTCAGGCTGCCTCTAGCAGTCCTGGCAACCCCGCCCGTAACTCCAGCGAACGCTGCCTGGAATCACGGCGGCAGTCCCAGGCTGCCCACAGCCCGTTAACCGTCCCCTAGCAATCCTGAGAACCCCGCCCGTAACTCCAGCGAACGCTGCCTGGAATCACGGCGGCTCCTCAGGCTGCCCCCAGCAGTCCTGGCAACCCCGCCCGTAACTCCAGCGAACGCTGCCTGGAATCACGGCGGCAGTCCCAGGCTGCCCCTAGAGACGATAACCACAGGGTTCACTCACTTACCCTCTTTAAAACGGGTTCGCTGGACTGACCTGGATCTCGCAGAGGCTTCTCGACAAACCAACGGCAAGGCTGAGCAACGATCAAACTGGTAGTAGGCGAATACCAAGGTGGAAAACAAATTTTTACTCACGTTGGGGGCCAAATTCGTCCTCTACTTTGAACGAGCTCAGTCGATTACGCCGGTTAGTTGCGCAGACCCCTCTGGAGATCCCCGTACTGGCCACCAAATGTGAATTGCGCTTTCACGTATCTGATCGTCAGTCCAGAAGTAAAACACTCGAACACGTCAGTAACGAATATTCGTTTATTTACGGCCGGGACAAATCTCTAAGCAGTCGGGTAACTACCTTCGAGAAGTGCCAAAGTCCAAAATATGGACGGTATCTTTATACAATCACAGCTTAGAGGTGGTCCCTTTAAATTCCTAGATACACCTATGATTTTGCAAGGATCCAGAACATGTACATATATGGAATTATTCTTCGAGGTCGGGAGGTTATTTTTGACATAATCATTAGCACAAGTCACTATCAATATTAATACAAAGGTTTTTGTATCCCATGGCCATATGGCTCAACTCACTCCAAAGACAGTCCCCCTTACATTTCAATGTTTAATTGTTCCAACTGGTCAAACGAGCTTAATTATGTTTATCTCTGCAATAAAGTAACGGTTCCCATTCATTCCATTCTTTGCCTTTTTGACCTCTCTGCTTTTACAGATACGGGTCAGAACATTAATTAGTACCAATGCCACACTCCCTATATTCCATCCCATAACCTTCTGACATCTTTGCTTTTACAGATACGGTCAGACACACTCCCTTTATTTCATCCCTTGACCTGTTGACATCTCTTTCACAGAGCTTTTCAGAACTGTTATATTAACCCTATCAGCGAAGTTCCAAATGAAATCCACTTCTACACTGCTTCCAAAGGATGTTATCAGTTCCCCCTAATTATAGAATCCCCGACAACTACCACTTCCTCTCCCCGCTTGAATAGCCTCCTGTACCAGGGTGCAGTGGTCAGCTAGCTCATCCTTCCTACAGTACTGCTCCGATACCCTGCCCCTCCGAGTCCGCTCCCTGGAGACTCGGCTGTGAATCCCCGAGATAAGATTTTTTTACTGTTAGCTCAGATACTCCACGCCTCCGAGTCCCGTGCCTGGAGACTAGGCCGTGAATCCCGAGGTAAGGTTGTTATACTTCTGCTCCAATACTCCATCCCTCCCTGGAGACTAGGTATGGGGAATAGGTATTGGAGATGAGGTATTGGGAAATGAGAGAGGAAAGAATGTTATACAGAAACTAGAATCGTTTGTTGTGAATTTCTATCCGATACTGAGTTGACTTTGTAAACTCCTTTTACAGGATATTACAAGAGGAGAAATTACAGACAGAAATCTCAATCGTCACGTCTCGATCTGACAGAGCCACTTGATTCGTTGGGATCTGAATATCATCGGCCTTTGAATCCAGAAGAATTAATGTATATCCGATCTGTCAGCATCAAAACATTTAAACCATCCGTGTGACTGGAAAAGCACCGAGACACACACACCTGAGTGAGAGTGTTCCAGAGCACTGAATATGGAAAGAGCTTTAACCAGTTACACAGCCTGAAAAAACATCACACCATTCACAGCGGGGAGAGACCGTACATGTGTTCTGTGTGTGGATGAGGCTTCAACTGATTGTCTAACCTGGAGAGACACGAGGACAACCAAAACATGGAGAAACCGTGGAAATGTGGGGACTGTGGAAAGGGATTCAGAATCCCATCTCAGCTGGAGATTCATCGACGCATTCACACTGGGGACAGGCCGTTCACCTGCTGTGTCTGTGGGAAGGGATTCTCTCAGTTATCCACCCAGCAGTCACATCAGCGACTTCACACTGGGGAGAGGCCGTTCAACTGCACTCAGTGTGGGAAGGGATTCAGTCGGTTATCCGACCTGCGGATACATCAGCGAATTCACACTGGGGAGAGGCCGTTCACCTGCTCCCAGTGTGGGAAGGGATTCAGTCGGTTATATGCCCTGCGGATACACCAGCGAGTTCACACTGGTGAGAAGCCATTCACCTGCACTCAGTGTGGGAAGGGATTCAGTCAAATCTCCAGCCTGATGTCACACCAGCGAATTCACACTGGGGAGAAGCTGTTCATCTGCTTACAGTGTGGGAAGAGATTTAGACAGTTATCCAGTCTGAAGTCACATCAGCGAGGTCACACTGGGGAGAGGCCATTCACCTGCTCTCAGTGTGGGAAGGGATTCAGTCAGTTGTACACCCTGCGGATACATCAGCGAGTTCACACTGGGGAGAAACCATTCACCTGCTCTCAGTGTGGGAAAAGATTTGGACATTTATCCAGCCTGAAGAAACACGGGCGAGTTCACACTGGGGAGAGGCCGTTCACCTGCTTTCAGTGTTGAAAGGGATTCAGATATTCATCCAACCTGCGGAAACACCAGCAAGTTCACACTGGGGAGAAGCCATTCATTTGTTCTTGGTGTGGGATGCGATTTACTCACTTATCTAGTCTGAAGATACACCAGCGAGTTCACACTGGGGAGAGGCCATTCACCTGCTCTGTGTGTGAGAAAGGATTCACTCGGTTATCTAGTCTGAAGATACACCAGCAAGTTCACACTGGGGACAAGCCGTTCACCTGCTCTGTGTGTGAGAAAGGATTTGCTCGGTTATCTCACCTGCAGTCACACCAGCGAGTTCACATTGGGGAGAGGCCATTCACCTGCTCTGTGTGTGAGAAAGGATTCACTCGGTTATCTAATCTGAAGACACATCAGCAAGTTCACACTGGCGAGAAGCCATTCACCTGCTCTCAGTGTGGGAAGGGATTCATTCACTTATCTAGTCTGAAGATACACCAGCGAGTTCACACATTGGAGAGGCCATTCACCTGCTCTGTGTGTGAGAAAGGATTCACTCGGTTATCTAATCTGAAGACACATCAGCATGTTCACACTGGCGAGAAGCCATTCACCTGCTCTCAGTGTGGGATGCGATTCACTCGCTTATCTAGTCTGAAGGTGCACCAGCGAGATCATACTGGGGAGAGGCCATTCACCTGCTCTGTGTGTGAGAAAGGATTCACTCGCTTATCCAACCTGCAGACACACCAGCGAGTTCACACTGGGGAGAGGCCGTTCACCTGCTCTCAGTGTGGGAAGGGATTCACCCAGTTATCCAGCCTGCAGAGTCACCAGCGAGTTCACACTGGGTAGAGGCCAGTCACCTCCTCTCAATGTGGGAAGGGAAAGCATAATTCATTGCATCTGCTGAGACACCAGTAAATTGACCAGTGAATACAGGGGTTGGATTCTGCTGTTATTGTTTCTGCTCTCAGTTACATCCAGCACTGCAGTTTGTTCATTCTGTCAGTTGGTCAATGGGGAGGGTCCGATGGTTTCTTTCTGCTGGACTGGCCGGTCTCACAGCTTTGCCTCCAGTGGGCTGATTCTCTTTGTCTTGTTGGAATACCTCGTTTCAAATTTCATAAGGATCACAGAATAAAAGGATGTTTCGCAAGTGAGAAGATATTCAGTTTGCATTTCTGTTTGGATTCCCCAAAATCCTGCCATATTGCCATGAAGATGGGCCATGATGGTTACATGGGTTTCTTTGTTTAATTTATCTGGGTGTTGCTCACAGAAGAATGCCATCAGGGTACGAGGGGCAAGTTGTCTACGGTGGACTAGGAAACTGATGGGAGACATAGAATAGCTAATATTTAAGGAATTATTACATATTTACCAGGGGCTCGCTCTCTCTATTGAGTTTTTTGTGGTATACAGAAGAAGGATCAGTGTGTACATACATACACGGTTGCTCTTTCTCTTGCATTATTCACAGTGGTGGTTGTGGTTTCCTGTTTTTCGTTCCCCACTGTTTATTTTCGTTCCGGTTGTTGCCCCGACCCACCCTCCCTTTTTCTCCTCACCTGCCCCTCCTGCCCCTGTTTCTCATGCTTCTTTTGTTGGACATGATTGGGTTCCATGTCTCCCTGCCCCCCTCTCATTCCCCTATCCCACAACCCCCCACCTTCCTTACTGTGTCATGACTGCCTTCTCCTGTTCTTTGTCTTCTCAGCTGTTGGCTACAAACAGGTCTTGGAACAACCAAGTGAACGGCTCCCACGTTTTGTGGAAACCCTCTTCCGACCTCAGATGGCAAACTTTTGCTTGGCCCTTCCGAATTTTATTAACTATTACTGGGCGGCTTTGAGCCATTCCTGACTTGGACACACGCAAGCTGATTGTGGGGGGGCGGACTGGAACCTGGTGCAGGAGCCACGGTTGGACAGATCACAGACGCGCTCGTTGGTCCCATCGGGGGGGGGGGGGGGGGGGGGGGCAAAGGCGCTAGCTGGGCTAATGGTGGAAATGGGAGGGGTGGACCCTTGGAGGTTCCTACACCCAGGGGAACGGGAGTACTCGTTTTTTTCAGCAGTCCATAGGGTATTCCCGCGGATTGACTTTTTGTGGTGGGAAAGGCTTTGTTGGCTGGAGTCAGGGGGTCGGAATACTCTGCAATTGCTGTGTCAGATCACGCGCCATATTGGGTGGATATGGTGCTGGAGAAGGGGGTAGTGCAGAGGCCGGGGTGGAAACTGGATGTAGGGCTTTTGGGGAACCAAATATTCTGTGAAAAAATTGAAAAGGTAATTAAGGAATATGTAAGATTCAACTGTATGGGTGAGGTGTCAATGGCAGTCGTCTGGAAGGCTCTAAATGCGGTAGTGAGGGGTGAGGTAATTTTGTTTATGGCCAGGGTGGACAAGGAGGAGAGGCTGGAGCGGCAGATGCTAATAGATGAGATGTTGGAGGTAGATAGGAGTTATGAGGAGGATGGGGAACCAGCGATGCTGGGAAAGAGGAAGGAACAACAGGCAAGCTTCGACCGACTATCCACCAGGAAGGCGGTGCGCCAACTGAGGCGAGCAAGGGGTGCAGTTTATGAACATGGAGACAAGGCAGGGCGTATGTAAGCCGGTCAGCTCCAGAGGGAGGCAGCAGCAAGGGAAATTCTTCAGGTAAAGGATAGGTCCGGGAAATTGGTGGTGGCTCCGGAGCGGATTAACAGTGTTTTTGAGGAATTCTACGAGAGGTTGCTCAGGTCGGAGCCACCCGGGGGAGACCGTGAGAGGCGGGAATTTCTAGATGGGTTGGGGTACCCGAGGCTAGGGGAGGGAGACAAGGCTACATTAGAAGGAGCAATACTGGAGCAGGAGATAAAAGACGCGATTGGGAGGATGCAGTCGGGGAAGATGGCAGGGTCGGATGGGTTTCCGGTGAAATATTATAAACAATGTAAGGATAAGTTGGCACCCCTGATGGTAGGGATGTTTGACGAGGCGATAGGGAAGGGAGTGCTGCCGCAAACCTTGGGGCAGGCATCGATTTCCCTGTTGCTCAAAAAGGATAAGGATCCGACGGAGTGTGGGTCATATAGGCCCATTTCACTTCTTAATGTGGACGCAAAGGTATTGGCAAAGGTACTGGCGGGTAGACTGGAGAGGTGCCTCCCGAAGATGATAGGTGAGGATTAGACAGGGTTCGTGAAAGGGAGGCAGCTGTTTTCGAATATTAGGAGGGTCTTGAACGTTGTTATGGCACCGGCGGAAGGGAAGGAAACAGAGGTGGTGGTGGCACTGGACGCCGAGACGGCGTTTGATCGGGTGGAATGGGGGTACCTGATGGCAGTGCTGGAACGGTTTGGGATTGGACCAAGATTTGTGAACTGGGTAAAGTTATTATATAAGGAGCCAAAGGTGAGTGTCCGCATGAACAATATCAGTTCGAGATACTTCTCTCTCCACCGTGGGACGAGGCAGGGATGTCCTATGTACCCCCTGCTGTTTGTGCTTGCGATTGAGCCATTGGCCATCACATTAAGAAGTTCGGGAGCATGGAAAGGAATAGTGAGGGGGGGGATAGAGCATAGGGTGTCCTTGTATGCCGACGACTTGCTGCTGTATGTGTCGGAGCCGAGCGCGTCGATAGGAATATTGGAGTTGCTGCAGGTATTTGGGTCTTTCTCTGGGTACAAGCTGAACTTGGACAAGAGTGAGTATTTTGTGGTGTCTTGACCGGGGGTGGGGGCAGGGGTGGTGGGGCTGCCATTCCGTAGGGCAGGGACTCACTTTAGGTATTTGGGGGTGCAGGTTGCCCGGGAGTGGGGAAGGCTTCGCAGGTACAACATCACTAGTTTGGTGGGGAGAGTGAAAGCCGACCTGGCGAGGTGGGATGGTCTCCCTCTGTCACTGGCAGGTCGGGTGCAGGCGGTTAAAATGAATGTGTTGCTGCGATTTCTGTTTATTTTTCAATCCCTACTGATTTTCCTGCCAAAGTCCTTTTTCAGGGAGATTGAGGGGAGGATTACCTCATTTATATGGGGAGGTAAGGTGGCCAGAGTGAGGAAGGTACTGCTACAGAGGGGAAGGCAGGCAGGGGGTTTGGGTCTCCCGAACCTGATATACTACGACTGGGTGACGAATGTGGAGAAGGTGCAGAGCTGTGTCAGAGGGCTTGATTCCCAGTGGGTCAGAATGGAGGAGAGTTCGTGCAGGGGGTCGGGGCTTAAGGCACTGGCAACGGCCCCGCTCCCGATAGCTCCGGGGAAATACTCAGGGAGTCTGGTAGTAATAGCTTCATTGAAAATCTGGAAGCAGTTTCGCCAACACTTCAGGTTGGGGGCAGGGTCGAGGGAAATGCCGATATGGGAGAACCACAGATGTGAGCCAGGGAGATGGGACGGAACCTTTCGGAAATGGGAAGAGGGAGCTGGAAGCGAGGTATGGGCTGGAGCAGGGAGAAGGGTTTAGGTATATGCAGGTTCGGGACTTTGCCAGGAAGGAGATACAGAGTTTCCCGGAGGAACCGGCTTCCACGTTGTTGGAGGAGGTGCTGGCGGCAAGTGGACTGGAGAAGGGGACAGTGTCAGCGGTATACGGAGCTATGTTGGAAAAGGATAAGGCACCACTGGAGGGGATCAAAGCAAAGTGGGAGGAAGAATTTGGAGAGGTTATAGAGGAGGGGATCTGGTGTGAGGTGCTCCGGAGAGTGAATGCCTCCACCTCGTGTGCGAGGTTGGGGCTGATACAACTGAAGGTGGTGTACAGGGCATACCTCATGAGGGCGACGATGAGCCGATTCTTTGAAGGAGTAGAGGATGTGTGTGAACGTTACGGGGGGGGGGCCCGCTAATCACGTTCATATGTTCTGGTCCTGTCCAAAGCTTGGGGAGTACTGGAAGGAGGTGTTTAGGGTCATTTCCAAGGTGGTGCATGTGAAGCTGGACCCGGGTCCCCGGGAGGCCATATTCGGGGTGTCGGATCAGCCAGGGTTGGAAACGGGTGCGGAGGCAGATATCATAGCCTTCGCCTCGTTGATCGCCCGAAGGCGGATCCTGCTGGGATGGAGAGCGGCCTCTCCACCCTGTGTCCTGGCGTGGCAAGGGGACCTGTTGGAATACTTGACCCTTGAGAAGGTTAAGTTTGAACTGAGGGGGAAGCTCGGAGGGATTCTACAATTCATGGGCACTATTTATTATGCACTTTGAAGAACTGGTTAACATCGTACATTAGTCCGGGGGGGGGGGGGGGGGGGGGTGCTGTGTATGTTGAAGATGGCTGTGGGTAATCCCTGATTCCTTTTTGTTTTGGTCATTTGTTTATGTTAACATGCGGGCTGATGTCTGGGCATGGTGGGAGGATGGGATCGTTGTTACTGTTATGGGATTTGAGATATTTGTTGTTATTTGTTGTTGGGTTTTGATTGTTGTTGGGTGTAAACTCGGGAGAAAAATTGTGAAAAAGGAGAATAAAAATATTTATTTTTAAAGTCAGAGGAAGAGTTTGGGATGGTGTTGGAGGACGGACTATGGTGTGAGGTGCTGTGGAGGGTTAACGCCTCAAACTCGTGTGTGAGGCTGGGGTTGACTCATTTGAAAGTTGTGCACAGGGTGCACTTAATGAAGGTGAGCCACCCCCCCCCCCCCCCCCCCCCACCCCACTCAGGCCTCGACGTGGCTATTTTTTAAAATCAACTTCACATCAAAATCTGACAACGTTACTCAATTCATTGAAGAACAATGGCTTTTAAATCCAGGAGGAGCAATGTTTTATTACATGAGACCGGCCAGTCCAGCAGAAAGAAACCCTCCGACCCTCCCACTTCACCAAGTGTCAGAATGAACAAGGTTTGATTTAGATTTGTGACGTGCACCGAGGTACAGTGAAAAAGTATTGTTCTGTGTACAGTCCAGACAGATAATTCTATACATGAAAAAACAAAGGACATATGGAGGTTATGGAGGACGGGCAGGTCAGTGGAGTTGAGGCCAGGATCAGCCACAGTGAGGGTGTGAGGATCGGGAGGCTGAATTGCCCACTCCCGCTCCTAGGTCATCTGTTCCAGGAGGAGATGATCTGGCTCATTTTGTAATCCAGCTCTTGGTCTGCAACATTGTAGGCAGCAGATGAGGAAACATATCAGCCATGATAGAATGGCAGAGCAAACTTGATGGGCCGAATGGCCTAATTCTGCTTCTATATCTCATGAACTTCTGAAATACACAATTTAAATACATAGACACCGGGTGAAGCATACGGGGTGTAGTGCTACTCTGTAGAGAAGATGCGTGGAGAGATCAGTTCAGTCCATAAGAGGGTCATTCAAGAGTCTGGTAACAGCAGAAAGAAGCTGTTTTGAATCTGTTATTGCGAGTTCTCAGACTTTTGTATCGCCTGCCTGATGGATGAGAGAATAACCCGGGTGGGAGGGGTCTTTGATTTTGCTGCCTGCTTTCCCAAGGCAGTGGGAGGTGTAGACAGAGTCAATGGATGGAAGGTGGGTTTGTGTGATGGACTGGGCTGTGTTCATGGCTCTCTGTAGTTTCTTACGGTCTTGGGCCTAGCAGTTGCCAAGCCATGCTGTGCTGCAGCCAGATAGGATGCTTTCTCTGGTGTATCTGTAATAATTGGTAAGATTCAATGTGGACATGCTGAATTTCCTTAGTTTCCTGAGAAAGTATAGGCGCTGTTGTCGTTCTTGGTCGTAGTGTTGATGTTGGTGGACCAGGACAGCTTGTTGGTGATTTGCACACAGAGCTATTTGAAGCTATAAACCATCTCTCCCTCAGCACCAGTGATTGCAGACAGGGGTGTGTAAGATATTTTGCTTCCTGAAGTAAATGACCAGCTCCTTAGTTTTGCTGACATTGAGGGCGAGAGATTGTTGTCATTACGCCACGCCTCTAGGTTCTCTATCTCCCTCCTGTACTCTGACTCATCGTTGTTTGAGATCTGACCCACTGCAGTCGTGTCATCTGCAATATGAGCCGGAGCCACATTTTGCCACAAGTCGTGTGTGTATGAGGAATATAGTAGGGAGCTAAGTACACAGCCTTGTGGGGGCCCTGGTATTGAGGACTATCGCAAAGGAGGAGGCATTGTTGTTTATCCTTACTGATTGTGGTTTATGTATCAGGAAGTCGATGATCCAGTTGCAGGGAGAGGAGCCAAGTCCCTCAGTTTTCGAGTTTTGATATGAGCTTGGCTGGGGATTATGGAGTTGAAGGCAGAGCTGTAGTTAATGAATTGGAGTCTGACATAGGAATCCTTGTTGTCAAGATGCTCCAGGAATGATTTTAGGGCCAGGGAGATGGATGGTGGACATCCTGCGGTTGATAGGTAGGGGCCATGACGTCTTGCGGTGGGACAGGTAGGGCCATGGCGTCTGCTGTGGACAGGTAGGGCCCATGGTGTCTGCTGTGGACAGGTAGGGCCATGGTGTCTGCGGTGGACAGGTAGGGCCATGGTGTCTGCGGGGGGACAGGTAGGGCCATGGGCGTCTGCGGTGGACCGGTTGTGGCGGTATGCGAATTGCAGTGGATCGAGGCAACTCTGGGAGTGTGGAGTTGAAGTGTCTCACGGCCAACCTCTCGAAGCACATCATAATGATCGATGCCAAGGCCACCGGATGGTAGTCGTTGAGGCACGTTGCCTGGTTCTTCCTTTGGCACCGGTATGGATGGATTTTTTGAGCAGGTGGGTATCTCGGATGGAGTAGGGAGAGGTTGAGGATGTCCGAAACACATCTGCCAGTTGGTCCGCACAGTATCTGGGTGCACACGACCAGGGATCCCGTCAGGACCTGCCGCTTACCAAGGGTTCACTTTCAAGAAGGCCGATCTGACTTTGGAGGCTGTGACGGTTGGTATGTCACAGGTTTGTGTGTCCAAGGTTGCTGGGGCAGTTGACAAAGGTTTGTTGGTTTCCTGTTGAAGTGAACATAGAATACATTGAATTTGTCGGGGAGGGGTGCCCTGTTGCCAAAGATTCTTCTCGGCTTTGCAGCTCATTATGTTGCTGAAGCCTTGCCACAACCGACGAGAGTCCATGTCATTAGTCTGTGACTCTAGCTTAGTCTGGTATTGTTTCTTGACGTCCCTGTTGGGTTTGTGGAGGTCGTACCTAGATTTCTTGTCTAGGTCAGGGTTGCCTGTCTTGAATGCCTCAGACGTGGCCTTCAGTACGGAGTGAATCTCCCGATTAAACCATGGTTTCTGGTTGGGTAACATAGATATTACTTTCTTTGACTCACAATCTTCTACACACTTGCTGATGAAATCTGTGATGGTGCTGGCAAACTCGTTTTAGGTTGCCTGCTGAGTTCTTGAATGTGAATCAGTCCATTGACTCCAAGCAGTCGATAAGGAGCTCTTCCTTTACCGCGGACCAGCATTGTACGACCTTCTTAACCGGATTCTCCCGTTCAGTTTCTGCTTGTATGCCAGTAGAAGCAGCACCGTCTTGTGGTCTGATTTTCCGAAGTGCGGTTGGGGGATGGATTGAGAGGCACTCTTGATGTTTGTGTAGCAGTGGTCAAGGATGTTGGGGCCCCTGTTGGAACAGGAGATGTGGTGGTGGAATTTTGGCTGTACACTCGATGTTGGCCTGGTTAAAGTCCCCGGCCACGATGAACAAGGCCTCCGGGTATTCTGCTTCATTGTTAGGTGTGACCTCGCTCGTGTTTCATCAGGAGGAGTGTTTTTGTAAATCCACCACTCTGTCTTAGAATTCCCCCTATACCAAAAAAGGGCCAATATTCTAAAATGGTGAACAGGGATTCTCACTCCCTGACTCCGATACAGGCTTCTGTGGGTGCGATTCAGGTCAAACTCTCCTTTCAGTTATCCCCCGGTATAACCCATACCTTCACCGAAGAATTTTACCTACTTACCCCTTAATAGCATTGATGTCCTGGGTCCTGCGTTTTTAAGGAAGTGAAGTAAGCTAATAACCACTTTTTCAGGTTAAATTATTTTATTATTATCATACTTTTTTTTTTAATAAGTTCTAAACACTTTCTTTACAGAAAGGTAAACAGATTAGTGATTTTGGATGTTGTCTGGTTGGTTGGGGACCTTCAGACCCAAACTTAACATTTTACCTTTAAATCCTAGCCTTCTTTAAATCTATTGCCGTTTACAATCAGCTGTTTGCTTTGCCTTTCCCATAACCGAGTTCTCTCTCTCTCTCCTCCTCTTCTCTCCTGATGCTGGTTCTCTGTTTTCTGTCCTCCTTCCTCTGAGCTCCGTTCTGACCTCTCCAGCTGCTGCTCCCTCGCGTTCTGCTTTTCTCCCGATGTCTGCTGCCTCGCACGTGGGGGGAGGAGCGAGGAAAGCCCGCGCTGTTATTTTTGGCGGGAGATCGGGACCTCCGATAGGGAAAGGACTACGGGGCTTAAAGGGGCAGTCCATTACAACTTTCCAACAACACAAAGAAATTCATGCAAACTCTGTTTTTTTCTTTTTCCCTTTCTCCTGCTGCAGGTTGTATTAACAATTCTGACAGACTGAAATTGACTGCATTTTTGACAGAAGAGCTGGCCACAGTTTCTGCTCTTTTCAGCTGCCACCAACCTCTTGTGGGATCATTCCCTGCACTCTCCCAGACCAGATATTGGCAGAGTTCTATGTTTCAAATGACACATTCTGTATTTTCCAGAACAGGAGGTTCTAAAGCTCTATGTGCAGTGAGAGCAGATGAACGGTCTCTCCTCAGAGTGAATGCGCTGGTGGGACATCAGTAACTGTGAGCTTTTGAAACCCCTCCTGCAGTCAGAGCATTTAAAGGGTCTCTCATTGGTGTGATTGACATTGTGGCTACGCAGGCCGGATAATTGAGCAAATCCCTTATCACACACAGAGCAGATGAATGGCCTCTCCCCGGTGTGAGCGCTCTGGTGTCTCTTCAGGGTAAATAACTGAGTAAATCCTTTATCACACACAGTGCAGATGAATGGCCTCTCCCTGGTGTGAACTGTCTGGTGTCTCTGCAGGTTGGGTAACTGAGTGAATCCCTTCCCACACACTGTGCAGATGAACGGCCTCTCCCTAGTGTGAGATCTCTGGTGTCTCTTCAGGGTGGATAACTGAGTGAATCCTTTATCACACACAGTGCAGATGAATGGCCTCTCCCAGTGTGAACTAGCTGGTGCCTCTGTAGGCTGGATAACCGAGTGAATTCCTTTCCACAGTCAGAACAGGTAAATGGCTTCTCCCCAGTGTGAACTCGGTCGTGTCTCCGCAGGCTGCCAATGTCAGTGAATCCCTTTTCACACCGAGAGCAGGTGAACGGCCTCTCTCCAGTGTGACTGCGTTGATGCCTTTCCAGCTCGTGCGAGTATGTGAAACCCTTCCCACAATCCTCACATTTCCATGGTTTCTCCATGGTCCGGGTGATCTTGCATCTCACCATGTTGGACGATTGTCCACACACAGAACACATGTACGGTCTCTCCCCGCTGTGAATGGTGTCATGTTTTTTCAGCCAGTGTATTTCATTACACTGTCAGTGCTCTGGAACACTCACTCGGGTGTGTGTGTCTCAGTGCTTTTCCAGACACACTGATGGTTAAAAATTTTTGAAGCTGACAGATGAGGCAAACATTTCTCCTTCTAGATTCCAAGGCCGATGATCTTTGGTTCCCAAGAATTGAGTGACTCAGTCAGTTCTTGACGTGATATTTAGTTTGAGATATCAGCCTCAAATTCCTCTCGTTCGAACTTTCTGCAAACAGATTTTAAAATCTGTTGTCAGTATAGGATAGAAATTCAGAACAGACAATTCTAGTTTCTATCGAACATTATTTCCTCTCTCTCTTTCCCTGAAATGCTTAAATCTCCATCCCACACACTCGCCCTCCATTCTCACTCTGCTGTATCTAATATTCACCCTCCCAATTCTCTTGAAGGTGCTGATTCAGGCTGATTGATAGATCCAAACTTACTGCTTCCTGTCCTGGACACAGAGACCTGAAAATCTTCATGCAGGATTCCAGAAAGATATATGTCTATATTACTGGATGAAAAATGTGTGTAATATACAGACTGTATTCACTTACTTTCCCTCCCAATTTTCCTGAAGGTGCTGATCAACAAATCTAAACTCACTAAAACCTGTACAAGAGGAGGGAATCTCCATATAAGGACATTTACTGATTAGAGATGGGGAAATTCTGAGGAAGAATTTTATTTAGTCATGGAGTGGACATGACAGGGAACTCACTGCCCACAAGGGTTGTGGAAGTCCAGATGATCAATAATTCAAAATATAATATGAAGAAAATAAACTTTATGGGGAACAGGGATATCAAGGGGGAATGGGACTGACTGGATTACTATACAGAGAGTCAGCATTGATTGAGTTCCCAAATGGATTCTGTCAGCGTTGCAATGACTGTATGACTGGAAATATATAATGTAGGTAGAGTAGTATATTACAAAACTAGTGGTTCTGTCATAAAATACATCTAATACATACCATATAACACTAGATATATCTCTGTCCAATATAACATTTTTAAAAATTCATTTAGGGGATGAGAGAGTCGCTTGTTCAGCCAGCATTTATTGCCCATCCCCAGTTACCCTTCAGAAGGTCGTGATGAGTTGCCTTCTTGAACCGCTGCAGTCCTTGAGTTGTAGGTACATCCCCTGTGCTGTCAGGGAAGGAGTTCCAGTATGTCGCCCCAGCAACAATGAAGGAAGGGCGATATATTTCCAAGTCCATCTGGTGAGTGACTTGGAGGTGAACCTCCAGGTCGTGGGGTTCCCAGGTATCTGCTGCTCTTGTCCTTCTAGATAGTACTGGTTGTGGGTTTGGAAGGTGCTGTCGGAGGAACCTTGGTGACTTACTGCAGTGCATCTTGTAGATGATACACACGGCTGCCACTGTTCATTGGTGGTGGAGTGTTTGAATATTCGTGGAATGGGGAGCAGTCAAGCAGGCTGTTTTGTTCTGGATGGCGTAGAGCAGCATCTTGAGTGTTGTTGGAGCTGCACTTGGCCAGGCAAGTGGTGATTATTCTATTACACGCCTGACTTGTGCCTTGTATATAGTGGACAGGTTTGGGGGGTCAGGAGGTCCGTTACTCGCTGTAGTCTTTGACCTGGTGGCCACCGTATTAATATGGCGAGTCCAGTTCAGTTTCTGATCAATGGTAACCCCCAGGATCTTGGTTGTGGGGGATTCAGCGATGGTAATGCTACTGAATGTCAAGGGGCGGTGGTTAGATCCTCCTTTGTAGGAGTTGGTCATTGCCTGGCACTTGTGTTGCACAAATGTAACTTGCCACTTATCAGCCAACATCTGGATACTGTGCAGGACATGCTGCATTTGGACATGGACTACTTCATTATCTGAGGAGTCACAAATGATGCTGAACATTGTGCAGTCATCCACAAACATGTGCAGTCATCCACAAACATCCCCACTTATAGCCTTGAGATGAGAGGGAGGTAATTGATGAAGCAGCTAAAGATGATTGGGCCCAGGAGTGTGCCCTGAGGAACTCCTGGAGCTGAGATGATTGACCACCAACCACCACAACCATCTTCCTTTGTGCAAGGATGACTCCAACCAGCGGGGAGTTTTCCCTGATTCCCATTGACTCCAGTTTAGCTGGGGATCCTTGATTCCATACTCGGTCAAATGCTGCCTTGATACCAAGGGCAGTGACTCTCACCTCACCTCTGGCATTCAGCTCTTTTCTCCATAGAACATTACAGCGCAGTACGGGCCCTTCGGCCCTCGATGTTGCGCCGACCTGTGAAACCATCTGAAGCCTATCTGACCTACACTATTCCATTTTCATACATATGTCTATCCAGTGACCACTTAAATGCCCTTAAAGTTGGCAAGTCTACTACTGTTGCAGGCAGGGCGTTCCACACCCCTACTACTCTATGAGTAAAGAAACTGCCTCTGAGATCTGTCCTATATCTACCACCCCTCAATTTAAAGCTATGTCCCCTCGTGTTGGTCATCACCATCCGAGGAAAGAGACTCTCACTGTCCACCCTATCTAACCCTCTGACTATCTTATATGTCCCTATTAAGTCACTTCTCAGCCTTCTGCTCTCTAACGAAAACAACCTCAAGTCCCTGAGCCTTTCCTCGTAAGACCTTCCCTCCATACCAGGCAACATCCTAGTAAATCTCCTCTGAACCATTTCCAAAGCTTCCACATCCTTCCTATATTGTGGTGACCAGAACTGCACGCAGTACTCCAGGAGCGGCCGCACCAGAGTTATGTACATCTGCAGCATGACCTTGTGGCTCCGAAACTCAATCCCCTTACTGATAAAGGCTAGCACACCATCTGCCTTCTTAACCACCCTATTAACCTGGGTGGAAACTTTCAGGGATTTATGTACCTGGATGCCGAGATCTCTCTGTTCATCTACACTACCAAGAATCTTGCCATTAGCCCAGTACTCTGCATTCCTGTTACTCCTTCCAAAGTGAACCACCTCACACTTTTCCGCATTAAACTCCATCTGCCACCTCTCAGCCCAGCTCTGCAGCTTATCTATGTCCCTCTGTATCCTATAACATCCTTCAGCACTACCCACAACTCCTTTGTGTCATCTGCAAATTTACTAACCCATCCTTCTACACCCTCTTCCAGGTCATTTATAAAAATGACAAACAGCAGTGGCCCCAAAACAGATCCTTGCGGTACACCACTAGTAACTGAACTCCAGGATGAACATTTGCCATCAACCACCACCCTCTGTCTTCTTTCAGCTAATCAATTCCTGATCCAAACCGCTAAATCACCTTCAATCCCATACTTCCTTATTTTCTGCAATAGCCTACCGTGGGGAACCTTATCAAACGCCTTACTGAAATCCATATACACCACATCAACCGCTTTAACCCTCATCCACCTGTTGGTCACCTTCTCAAAAAACTCAATAAGGTTTGTGAGGCATGACCTACCCTTCACAAAACCATGTTGACTATCACTAATCAACTTGTTCTTTTCAAGATGATTATAAACCCTATCTCTTATAACCTTTTCCAACATTTTACCCACAACCGAAGTAAGGCTCACAGGTCTATAATTACTAGGGTTGTCTCTACTCCCCTTCTTGAACAAGGGACAACATTTGCTATCCTCCAGTCTTCCGGCACTATTCCTGTCGACAAAGACGACATAAAGATCAAGGACAAAAGCTCTGCAGTCTCCTCCCTGGCTTCCCAGAGAATCCTAGGATAAATCCCATCTGGCCCAGGGGACTTATCTATTTTGACATTTTCTAAAATTGCTAACCCTCCTCCTTGTGAACCTCAATTCCATCTAGCCTGGTCGACTGAACCCGAGTATTCTCCTCGACAACATTGTCTTTCTCCAGTGTAAACACTGATGAAAAATATCCATTTAACGCTTCCCCTATCTCCTCTGATTCCACACACAACTTCCCACTACTATCCTTGATTGGCCCTAATCTTACTCTAGTCATTCTTTTGTTCCTGATATACCTATAGAAAGTTTTAGGGTTTTCCTTGATCCTATCCGCCAACGAATTTTCGTGTCCTCTCCTCGCTCTTCTTAACTCTCCCTTTAGGTCCTTCCTGGCTAACTTGTAACTCTCAAGTGCCCTAACTGAGCCTTCATGTCTCATCCTAACATGAGCCTCCTTCTTCCTCTTGACAAGTGCTTCAACTTCCTTAGTAAATCACGGTTCCCTTGCTCGACAACTTCCTCCCTGCCTGACAGGTACATACTTATCAAGGACACGCAGTAGCTGTTCCTTGAAAAAGCTCCACATTTCGATTGTACCCATCCCCTGCAGTTTCCTTCCCCATCCTATACATCCTAAATCTTGCCGAATAGCATCATAATTGCCTTTCCCTCCAGCTATAATTCTTGCCTTTCAGTATATACCTATCCCTGCCCATTGCTAAAGTAAACATAACCGAATTGTGATCACTATCACCAAAGTGCTCACCTACATCTAAATCTAACACCTGGCCGGGTTCATTACCCAGTACCAAATCCAATGTGGCCTTGACCCTTGTTGGCCTGTCTACATACTGTGTCAGAAAACCCTCCTGCACACACTGCACAAAAACTGACCCATCTATAGTACTCGAACTATATCTTTTCCAGTCAATATTTGGAAAGTTAAAGTCCCCCATAACAACTACCCTGTTATTCTCGCTCCTGTCGAGAATCATCTTTGCAATCCTTTCCTCTACATCTCTGGAACTATTCGGAGGTCTATAGACAACTCCCAACAGGGTGACCTCTCCTCTCCTGTTCCCAACCTCGGCCCATACTACCTTAGTAGACGAGTCCTCAAACGTCCTTTCTACCATCGTAATACTTTCCTTGATTAACAATGCCACACCCCCCCCCCCCCTCTTTTACCATCTTCTCTGTTCTTACAGAAACATCTAAATCCTGGAACCTGCAACAACCATTCCTGTCCCTGCTCTACCCATGTCTCTGAAATCGCCACAACATCGAGATCCCAGGTACCAACCCATGCTGCAAGCTCACCCACCTTACTCCGGATGCTCCTGGCATTGAAGTAGACACACTTCAAACCAGCGTCTTGCTTGCCGGTGCCCTCTTTCGAACTTTTAACCCTATCCCTGACCTCACTACTCTCAACATCCTGTACACTGGGACTACAATTTAGGTTCCCATCCCCCTGCTGAATTAGTTTGAACCAAGGCTGTAAGGTTGAACCCAAACTGAGCGTCCGTGAGCAGGTTTTGCTGAGTATCACTTGATAGCGCAGTTAATGACTCCATCCATTACTTTGCTGATGGTGGAGGGTATTCCAACAGGGAAGTAATTGTATTCTCATTATGTATCTATTATGTATTCTCATGTATTTTCTTGAATTTTGTTTAATTCCCTTTTTTCCATGTACTGAATGATCTGTTGAGCTGCTTGCAGAAAAATACTTTTCACTGTACCTCGGTACACGTGACAATAAACAAATCCAATCCAATACAATTGGTTGGGTTTGATTTGTCCTGTATATTGTTCCCTTTAATGTCAGCCATCTCCTGGGGAAACCAGCCCTTTAAATGTGAACATTAGGAAAGAGACCATCCTTTTAGCCAGACAAATATATGTGTCAAGCTGAGGGAGCAAAGGATGTCAGTGTCTTTGAGAGAGAAAGAGAGAGAGAGACCTGGGCCAAGCTTTCCAGAGTCTGCACCCTCCCTGGATTCACTTCCTTTCCCTTCAGTTGCTGCAAGTGACCAATTGAAGGTGAGAATGAGAAAAGAAATGGAAAGAGGGAGAAAACAAAGTGTTTTACTCACAGGTGTTGGAGACAGGAGGACGGTTCAGTCTGTGTGCAGCTCAAGCTCACTCAGGGTTGGGGGAACAACAGCTTTGCTCGGCACAAACCTCCATGTCCAGTTTCCGCATTGAGACAATGGGGGAGCACTGATTGGCGGTGGAGCAGAGTTCTTCCTGTTCTCCAATCTTCCTATTGGTCAACACCTCAGCAGTAAGGTCAGCGGAAGTGAGTTCCCCCGCACATGCGTAGCTTTCCCTTCTCTTATACATGCGCAGTCCCGGATCAGGGGAGGGGTCGACCACCGACGTCCGGAACTGTCAGCCGGTTGCCTGGAAACCTTGCCTCGTGAATATGTGGGGGAAGGGGAACAATCGGTGGGGGCGGGGCTTCTGTGTCCGCGCTGGGCAATGACGTCACCGCTGAGCGGATTTATTCCTATTGGCTGATTTAGAGGACGAGCTCCTTTGTGATGTCACAATGTGGAGGTTGGACAATGAGTTTCAGACTAAAACTTCCTCCTCTGGGCAACATCTGGGAGCAAATCAATGTCTCCCCCTTTCAGAAGGTCATCAGATATAGGAGCAGAGTTAGGCCATTTGGCCCATCGAGTATAATCGTTCAACCCCATTAAAAATCTGTCTAATTCCTCCCTAAATTTACTCACTGTCCCAGCTCCACCGCACTCTGGGGTAGTGAATTCCACAGATTCACAACCCTTTAAAAGAAGCAGTTTCTCCTCAACTCTTTCGAATTTGTTACCTCTTTTTTCAAATAACCTTTATTGTCACAAGTAGGCTCACATTAACACTGCAATGAAGTTACTGTGAAAAGCCTCTGCGCTCCACTTTTTGGTGCCTGTACAGGCACACACAGAGAATTCAGACTGTCCAAATTATCTAACACCACGTCTTTCGGGGCTTGTGGGAGGAAACCGAAGCACCCGGTGGAATAATCGAGTTTACAGTGCAGAAGGAGGGCAGTCAGCCCATCGAGTCTGCACCTGCCCTTGGAAAGAGAATCCCACCCCAGCCCACGCCTCCATCCCATCCCCGTAACCCGCCTAACCTTTTTGGACACTAAGGCAATTTATCATGGCCAATCCACCTTTTATCATGGCTAATTCCCCAACCTGCACATCTTTGGACTGTGGGGAAAAACCGGAGCACCTGTACAAAACTTACGCAGACACGGGGAGAACGTGCAGACTCCACACAGCAAGTGACCCAAGCCGGAATCGAACCTGGGACCCTGGAGATGTAAAGCAACTATGCTGACCACTGTGCTACCATGCTGCCCACCTTATCCTAAGACTATTACCTCTCGTTCTAGAATGCCTGAAAGACGTGCTGTTCGGTGAATTGAACATTCTGAATTCTCCTTCTGTGTACCCTAACAGGTGCCAGAATGTGGCGACTTGGGGAGTTTCACAGTAACTTCATTGCCGTGTTTTTTAAAATTTAAAGTACCCAATTCACTTTTTCCAATTGAGGGTCAATTTAGCGTGGCCAATCCACCTAGGCTGCACATCTTTGGGTTGTGGGGGCGAAACCCATGGAAACACGGGGAGAATGTGCAAACTCCGCATGGACAGTGACCCAGATCCAGGATCAAACCTGGTACCTTGGCACCATGAGGCAGCACTGCTAACCACTGCGCCACCTTGCTGCCCCATTGCGGTGTTAATGTAAGCCGACTTGTAACAAAAATAAAGATTATTATTATTAAAAGTGGGAGTAGCCTCACGACGTGCGACAATGCAGAATCGCCGAGCAGAAACTTATTGCCAAGTTCCGCACACGAGTACTCCTTGACCGGGACCTTGGATTCATGTCGCATTACATTCACCACCCCCCTTCCCCCACCCCCCCCAATCTGGCCCGGGTTTGCAAAATTGTACCGACTGCCCTGCATCGAGACAATTCACACCTCTTTAACCTGTGATTATCCCTCTCTCCAGTCACTCCATCTGGACCTGTAAAGACTTAATTACCTGCAAAGACTCGCATTCAAAAGTATCGTCCTGCATCATTGACTTTGTCTGTGTGTATGTTTCTGGAAACCACCTCTTCATTCACCTGAGGAAGGAGCTGTGCTCCGAAAGCTAGTGATTCGAAACAAACCTGTTGGACTTTAACCCGGTGTTGTAAGACTTCTGGCTGTGCTCACCCCAGTCCAACGTTAGTATCGTTGCCACATTAAAGTAAAGGGGCAAAGTGGCAACACGGTGGCGCATTGGTTAGTACTGCTGCCTCACGGCGCCGAGGTCCCAGGTTCGATTCCAGCTCTGGGTCACTGTCCGTATGGAGTTTGCACATTCTCCCGGTGTTTGCGTGGGTTTCATCCCCCACAACCCAAAGATGTGCAGGGTAGGTGAATTGGCAATGCTAAATTACCCCTTCATTGGAAAAAATAAATTGGGTACTCTAAAATTAAAACAAAAGTAAAAGTGCAAAGTCTATTTACAGTTTAAGAGATACATTCCTAATAAAAATAGTGTTTAGGCATTGTTGCTTCTAGTTTTTTGCAGTAAAAGGCATAAAACTTGAAGTTTTTGCCTCATGACTCTTGAATTTGTTGACTGGGTTTAGAATTTATCTTTTAAAGTTACTGATCTTTTCAGAAATCTTACACAGTTGATTTCGAGCTACAAGTTTCAACTTCCCATTAAGCCTCAGGCAACTTCTGTCTCTCTATTGCTCATGTCAATGACAGCCCAGCAAGAGAGCTGAGGGCTGGAGATGCCGTCACTCCTTGTAGGAGCTGGAATCAGTAGAAAGAAGAACCATAGTTTCTGGTTGAGCTTTGTGTTAGCTGTCTGACCTATATATGGTCATCATGGGCAGACAGCTATGTTGTGATGAGGGTTTAGAAACAGACCCTGGGTAGACGACTTCATTGAAGCTGTGGGCTTGTCAGCTGTACAATGAAACCAGGCATCCAACAGCCACAGAGACCTCTAATATTGGACACTGGGTTTAACCCTGTTCTGTATTAAACAGACTTATCTGATACTGGGGGTGATATAGTTAATCTGACCCATAATTCGCTCAATTCCAAAAGTGAATAACATTGATTCAAGTACAGTGATTACTCTGTTAATCTGTGAACAAATCTGGAACATTTTGCAATGTCCTCTCCCCAGTGCCAGCAGGCTGCCTGACTGAGAGAAGCTCTGTCCGCAGACAGAGCAGATGAATGGCCTGTCGTTAATATGTTGATGCTGGTCTCATATTGATATTGTTCATTCCGGGGACTTCCGGTGACAACATGTAGGTGGCTCCTGCGAGAGTCTCGGATTTTTGGACTTTTGTGCCTGGTTTTGGGACAGTTTTTAGATGAGTTGTTGTGGGACATCATAAGGAGACTGACGAAGTCCCAGAGGAAAGGTGCTGGAAAGAAGGGGGCGAGCGAAGGTCCGCCGGCGAGTGCTGCTGTGAGTCCTGCAGGAAGGAAGATGGCGGGGGCTGGGTCGCCGGGTGGGGCCGCTCCCCTCACCGGGGAAACTCTGACTGAGGTGATGTCAGAGCTTCAGACACAAGTAGATTTACCCCTTTGAACTGAATTGGCCACATTCCTCTCGGAGGTCTGTTCTATTCTCTGAGCCATCCCCATTTGTCCCGGTTGATCCTCGGTCATCGCTGAAACGGAATCTTCAATGCTTGGTTCTTATTCTCCTTCTGACCCGTGTCCCAGACAGGTCAAATTTACTCTACTTCAAACTGTCAAATTACATCTTTCTTCTAACCACAGACTCATTCTTCAGACATTGTGGTTAAAGGTGTCAACTCAGGCTCTGCTCGGCATTTCACAATCTTTTCCATCAGTGCATCGCAGACTCTAAATAGGTCACTGGTCAAAAGGTAACAGGTCTCATTTCAAGTTGACCAAAATCTTCCCATCATGCCTGCAATCAGTCATTTTAGCACAAACAGGGTCTTATTGCCACAGTGGAGTTTGAAAGGCTGTTTGCCAAGCGTTTGGAGGGAGATGACAGCTTCACTTTAGAGTGGGTGGAGGAGGCGATTGCCCTGGTAAAGGCTGCAGAGATGAAGACGTCGGTTGAAGTGTGGGAGCAAGGAGAGAAGTTGAAGGGGGTGGAGGAGACACTGTCACAACACAGCAACCAGTTCACCTCGATGGGTGAGGAGCTGTGGAGAGTAACGGGGATTAACAAAGGCTCAGAGCGAAGGTAGGGGACCTGGAGAACTGGTCAAGGAGGGAAAATATGAAAATTGTGGGCCTGCCTGAGGAGTTGAGGGCCTGAGGCCGATTGAGTACTTTGCAAAGATTTTTGCTGAGTTGGTGGGGGAGGAAGAAGATCCACCTGCTACAGGTTAGACAGGTCACATCGGTCACTCAGGCCGAAGTCTGGAGTGAATGAGCCACCACGGGCGGTTATAGTCGGCTTCCACAGCTACCACATGAAGGAGAAGGTTTTGAGCTTGGCATCCTAGCAATGCCATGTAGGCACCATAGCAGTGCCACCCAGGTGCCAGCATGGCAATTCTGGGGTGCCCAGGTAGCACTGTCAGGCTGGCAGGCGTACTGCTAGGGTACCACGCGGGCTCTCGCAGGGGTCGCCACACAAGGAAACGTAGGTTGGCTGGTGAACGGGAGTGTGGTGGGGAGGGGCTGTGGTCATTGGAACCTGGTCAAACAGGTTTCAATGGACCTGGGAGGTGTGAATGATGGGGGAGGGGATCAATACTGGGTGAGGTGTTTGCAACAGGAAGTGGATGAGGGGGATTCTGGGAGGGGTGAGGGGATTGATGGTAACAAAAGGAGGGCGAGGGGGAGAGTCTGGCCAGATGGGCAGGGCCTGGGGTAATCATCGAATTTACAGTGCAGAAGGAGGCCACTTGGCCCATTGAGTCTGCACCGGCCTTTGTAAAGAGCATCCTACCTAAGCCCACACCTCCACCCTATCCCAGTAACCCCACCTAACCTTATTTTTTGGACACTAAAGACATTTTAGCGTAGCCTATCCACCTAACATGATGTGGAGATGCCGGCGTTGGACTGGGGTGCGCACAATAAGAAGTCTTACAACAGCAGATTAAAGTCCAACATGTTTGCTTCAAACACTAGCTTTCGGAGCACTGCTCCTTCCTCCTAACAGGCACATCTTTGGACTGTGGGAGGAAACCAGAGCACCTGGTGGAAACCCACGCAGATAGGGGAGAATTTGCAAACTCCGCACAGACAGTGACCCAAGCCTGGAATCTTTTGTCCTCTCTGGGGACTGCCATTTACACTCTTTCCCCTTGGTTTCTGTGGCCATTAGCACCCAGTTTCCCGGGGTTTCTGTGGATATGAATCATTTCATGTGGGGCTGGTTTAGCTCACTGGGCTAAATCACTGGCTTTTAAAGCAGACCAAGCAGGCCAGCAGCACGGTTCGATTCCCGTACCAGCCTCCCCGGACAGGCACCGGAATGTGGCGACCAGGGACTTCTCACAATAACTTCATTGAAGCCTACTCGTGACAATAAGCGATTTTCATTTCATTTCATTTTCATTGTCACTCCACAGTATAAATACTTCCCATTTTCTCTGTGTTAGCTTTGACAAAGAGTCATTAGACTCGAAACGTTAGCTCTTTTCTCTCCCTGCAGATGCTGCCAGACTTGCTGAGATTTTCCAGCATTTTCTCTTTCGTATTTGATTCCAGCATCTGCAGTAATTTGCTTTCATTCAATATAATTGGCCGATCTACACAAGTATCATTCTCCAACACTATGCCCCACATCCATTGATATCTTTAATATCTAGAAACCTATCAATTTCTATCTTGCAAATCCTTAATGACTGAGGCTCACACTCTTCTGGGGTAGAAAATTCTTAGTTTTGCTGCATAGTCCCCATAACCCTCAACTTCCTTATCAATCGGAAATTGGTAGAACTCATCCTTGAAATATTCAATTCCACTGATCCCCGTGGAAGAGAAATCTAGGGACAAACAACCCTCAGAGGAAAGAGATGATTGGAAATATATAATGTAGCTACAATACAATATATGTTTTTTTAAAATTAAATTCAGAGTGCCCGATTAATTTTTTTTCCAATCATGGGGCAATCCAGCATGGCCAATTCACCAATCCTGCACATCTTTCTGGGTTTATGGGGGTGAGACCCACGCAGACACGGGAGAATGTGCAAACTCCACACGGAATGTGACCCAGGGCTGGGACGGAACCTGGTTCCAAACTTTGCAGAGTCTGCACCTTCCCTGGATTGACTTCCTTTCCCTTCAGTTGCTGCAAGTCACCAGTTGAAGGTCCGAATGAGAAAAAAAATGGAAAGGGGGAGAAAATAACGTGTTTCACTCACAAATGTTGGAGACAGGAAGACGTTTCCGTCTGTGAAACTCAATTTTCATTCATACAAAGCCCGCGCGCTGATTGGCTGGAGTATAAGGAAGGTTAGGTTGTTGACTCCTCCCTGCACATGCGCAGCTTCCCCTCTCCCTTGGACATGCGCAGTCACGGGCCACCTACCCATGCGGCGGATAGAGCCGTTTCTCCAGTCCGGGGAATTGTGGGATCCGGGGCCGCCATTACTCATCTGGAACCCAGTCTCCAAACTCCTGGGAATGGGATGAAAAGTGGGGGTACGGGAGGGACCCAACCCTGACACAAAGTCACTGGATTTGACTGTGACGTCTCCCTTTGCAGAACAGTTTGTTAACTTAAGGTGTAAAGTTTTAGACATCTGGGTGACGTATTGGGGAGGGAATACGTGAGAGTGAAACTGAAGCCGAGAGTCAGCAGCTTCAGGGAAGGAGAATTGAGGGAAAAGCAGGAGGAGGATAGTGGGATGAAGGAGTGTTACAACCAGTAGGGAGGAGGTAGAGATTGGGGACACAGATTTATTGTTTGAAACGAAGAGTGATTCTGCTGTTGTTGCTGTACCAAACCTTATTGATGCTGACGGTTGGGGCTTATTTTTGCTGACGTTAGAGACTCCTGTAACTGAGATGAAGTTTAAAATTATGGATTCAGGTCAAATGAACCGCATTTGAATTGCATACCGGGTGGTCCCGGTGGATTGGAAATTAGCAAACGTGACACCACTGTTTGAAAAAGGAGGTAGGCAGAGAGCAGGAAATTATAGGCCAGTGAGCTTAACTTCGGTAGTAGGGAAGATGCTGGAATCTATCATCAAGGAAGAAATAGCGAGACATCTGGATAGAAATAGTTCCATTGGGCAGACACAGCATGGGTTCATAAAGGGCAGGTCGTGCCTAACTAATTTAGTGGAATTTTTTGAGGACATTACCAGTGCAGTAGATAACGGGGAGCCAATGGATGTGGTATATCTGGATTTCAGAAAGCCTTTGACAAGGTGCCACACAAAAGGTTGCTGCATCAGATAAAGATGCATGGCATTAAGGGTAAAGTAGTAGCATGGATAGAGGATTGGTTAATTAATAGAAAGCAAAGAGTGGGGATTAATGGGTGTTTCTCTGGTTGGCAATCAGTAGCTAATGGTGTCCCTCAGGGATCCGTGTTGGGCCCACAATTGTTCACAATTTACATAGATGATTTGGAGTTGGGGACCAAGGGCAATGTGTCTAAGTTTGCAGATGACACTAAAGTGAGTGGTAAAGCAAAAAGTGGAGAGGATATTGGAAGTCTGCAGAGGGATTTGGATAGGTTAAGTGAATGGGCTAGGGTCTGGCAGATGGAATACAATGTTGACAAATGTGAGGTTATCTATTTTTGTGGGAAACAACAGCAAACGGGATTATTATTTAAGTGATAAAATATTAAAGCATGCTGCTGTGCAGAGAGACCTGGGTGTGCTCGTGCATAAGTCACAGAAGGTTGGTTTACAGGTGCAACAGGTGATTAAGAAGGCAAATGGAATTTTGTCCTTCATTGCTGGAAGGATGGAGTTTAAGACTAGGGAGGTTATGTTGCAATTGTATAAGGTGTTAGTGAGGCCACACCTGGAGTATTGTGTTCAGTTTTGGTCTCCTTACTTGAGAAAGGACAAACTGGCACTGGAGGGTGTGCAGAGGAGATTCACGAGGTTAATCCCAGAGCTGAAGGGGTTGGATTATGAGGAGAGGTTGAGTAGACTGGGACTGTACTCGTGGAATTTAGAAGGATGAGGGGAATCTTATAGAAACATTTAAAATTATGAAGGGAATAGATAGGATAGATGCGGGCAGGTTGTTTCCACTGGCGGGTGAAAGCAGAACTAGGGGACCTAGCCTCAAAATAAGGGGAAGTAGATTTAGGACTGAGTTTAGGAGAACTTCTTCACCCAAAGGGTTGTGAATCTATGGAATTCCTTGCCCAGTGAAGCAGTTGAGGCTGCTTCATTAAATGTTTTTAAGATAAAGATAGATAGTTTTTTGAAGAAAAAAGAGATTAAGGGTTATGGTGTTCGGGCCGGAAAGTGGAGCTGAGTCCACAAACATCAGCCATGATCTAATTGAATGGCGGAGCAGGCTCGAGGGGCCAGATGGCCTACTCCTGCTCCTAGTTCTCATGTTCTTATGTTCTCAGACTTGAAGCAGAGGTTGGCAGTATTTGGGAAATACCTGAAATCCACTTCCGACGAGGGGGTAGAAGCAGAGATGATGGAATGTTTCCAAAAGGAAATTGGATGAGCTTTGAGGGAAATAAACTGACACGGATACGGGAATAGAACATGGCAATCATTTGATCAATAGAAATCTACAAGTTGTAAACTTTGGAATTCTCCACCCCAGAGGGCTGTGGGAGCTCAGTCATTGAGTGTGTTTAAAGCAGAAACTGACAGATTTCTAAATCCCAATAGCACAAAGGGATATGGGGATAGTGTGGGGGAAAAGCATTGAAGTGCATGATCAGTCATGATCGTATTGAATGCTGGAGCAGGCTTAACGGGCTGAATGGTCAACGCCTGCTCCTATGTTCCAATGATACAAAGATGCGAGAAACACCCAGATAAATTAGACAAAAGAACCATGTAACCACCATAGCCCATCTTCATGGCAACATGGCTGCTTTGGGAACTAAATATCATCCAACGTGCAAACACCTTTGCATTCTGTGCTCCTCGTCAAACTTGGAGCTAGGTATCGCAACGAGGCTCAAAAATGGTCAGCCCCAACGGAGGTAGAGGTGTTAGACCGGCCAGTCCAGCAGAAAGAAACCCTCCAATCATCACCCATTCACCAGATGTCAGAATGAACAAAATGCAGTCCTGGATGTCAGTGAGAGCAGAAACAATAACAACGGAGCCAACATCTGGAATTTATTGTGAACTTGTTGGAGTCACAACAGGTGGGATGAATCACAAACCCCCCCATCCCCCACATTGAGAGCAGATGAATGGCCTCTCCCCAGAAATTAATTCGCTAGTGTCTCCATAGTTGGGACGGATCATTGAATGTCTCCCCTGCTCAGAGCAGGTGAATGGCTTCTTCCAGGTGTGAACTCGCTAGTGTTTCCTGCAGGGTTGTATGGATATCTGAATCCCCTTCTCTCACGAAGAACAGGTTAACGCCTTCTCCCCAGTGTGAATTCGCTGGTGTCTCTGCAGGTGGGATAACCGAGTGAATCCCTTCTCACACTGAGAGCAGATGAATGGCCTCTCCCCAGTGTGAATTCGCTGGTGTCTCCGCAGACTCGATGAAATAGTGAATCCCTTCTCACACTGAGACGCAGGTGAACGGCCTCTCCCCAGTGTGTACTCGCTGGTGTGTCCGCAGTGCGGATGACTGAGTGAATCCCTTATCACACTGAGAGCAGATGAATGGCCTCTCCCCAGTGTGAACACGCTGGTGCGTCCGCAGTTCGGATGACTGAGTGAATCCCTTCTCACACTGAGAGCAGGTGAACGGCCTCTCCCCAGTGTGAACTAGCTGGTGTCTCCGCAGGCTCGATGAAGTACTGAATCCCTTCTCACACTGAGAGCAGATGAATGGCCTCTCCTCTGTGTGAACTTGCTGGTGTATCCGCAGTTCGGATGATTGAGTGAATCCCTTCTCACACTGAGAACAGGTGAATGGCCTCTCCCAGTGTGAACTAGCTGGTGTCTCCGCAGGCTCGATGAAGTAGTGAATCCCTTCTCACACTGAGAGCAGGTGAACGGCCTCGTCCCAGTGTGAACCCGCTGGTGTGACTGCAGGGCGGATAAACTGAGAGAATCCCTTCTCACACTGAGAGCAGATGAACGGCCTCTCCCCAGTGTGAAGTCGCTGGTGTGTCCGCAGGTCAGATGATTGACTGAATCCCTTCTCACACTGAGAGCAGGTGAACGGCTTCTCTCCAGTGTGAACTAGCTGGTGAATCCGCAGGTTGGATGATTGAGTGAATCCTTTCTCACACTGAGAGCAGGTGAACGGCCTCTCCCCGTGTGAACTCCGCTGGTGTCTCTGCAGGGTGGAATAACTGAATGAATCCCTTCCCACACACAGAGCAGGGTGAACGGCCTCTCTCCAGTGTGACTGCGCCAATGAGCTTCCAGTGCAGATGGAACCCTGAATCCCTTCCCACAGTCCCCACATTTCCACCGTTTCTCCAGGGTGGGGGTGTCCCCGTGTCTCTCTAGGTTGCCGAATCAGTTGAAGCCTCGCCCACACACAGAACACGTGTAAGGTCTTCCTAGACTGTGAATGTGGTGATTTTTTTCAGTCTGTGTAACCTGGTTCAAGCTCTTTCACAGTCAGTGCTCTGGAACACTCCCACGCGGTTGTTTGTGTCTCGGTGCTTTTCCAGTCATACTGATGTTTTGAAGCAGACAGAAAGCACAACATTCTCCTTCTAGGTTCAAATGTTCTGTGATATTCAGTTTCAAGGAATTGAGAGACTCAGTCAGATTGAGACGTGACGTTTGAGATTCTGTCTGTAATTCCTCCTCTTCTAATATCCTGTAAAAACATTTACAAAAGTTACTTTTCTTCCCCTCATTTTGGAGAAGGTATCCTGAGGGTAAGAACAGTTTGGCCGTGGGGTTAATCCTCCGGGTCCTTAGTCTTATTGAGGAATGTCCCCTTGGATTATCTATTGTGGTTTGATTCTTTTGTATTTTTGTTATTATGGGAGGGTTTATGTGTTGTTGACTTATTCACTCTGGTACAGACGGGGCTTTTATCCGTGAAAGGAGCAGTTGGGGAAACTTTGGTGCCTCTGGTGTAAAGTGAGTTGGAGATGGGGGGGGTAATGGCGCACGCCCGATTGTGGCATGAAAATATGTTCCTGTTCTCTCTGTCGCCTAACTAATGGCGGCAGTTAATCTTCAAATGTTCACAGGGAATGTACGGAGCATCCATCATCCCATCACAAGGAAAATGATTGTCTCCTTTCTTAAGGAGAAAGTCGACATAGCTTTATTCCAGGAAACGCATCTAGATTAAACTCAACTGGGCTCGACACAGTGGCAAGCACTACTGCATCACAGCTCCAGGGACCCAGGTTCAATTCCAGCCTCGGGTGACCTGGCTGGTGGAGTTTGCAGATTCTCCCAGTGTCTTTGTGGGTTTCCTCCGGGATCTTCGGTTTCCTCCCAAGGTCCAAAGATGTGCAGATTAGGTGGATTGGCCATGCTAAATTGCCCCTTAGTGTTCCAAAAGGTTTGGTAGGAACACCAGGTGATTCGGATAGGCTGGCGGCATGGGCTTAAGTTGTGCTCTTTCAACTTGATGGGCTGAATGGCCTCCTTCTCCACTGGAGGGATTCTGTGATGAGGAATACTGTAAATTCAGACAGGATTGGGTGAGGCAGGTTTTTTTGCCTCTTTTCATCAAGGAGCAGGGGTGTGGCAATCTTTATCAATTAAATATCTTTTTAAAGTTGAAACCTGCACCTAGGACAAAGGAGGTAGATATGTGATCATTAGAGGTTCAATGCATGGAGATGTTGTTTCAATAATGAATGTTTATGACCCCCGAATTACTCCTGGAGTAATAACAAGGCTTTTCTGGATTTTGCAGAGTTAGCTTTGAACTAACATTTTTGGAGTTGGCAACTTCAACTGCCACTCTAAATCCTCTGGTAGATAAGCTCTCAGTTACCACCACCACACCCCCCCCCCCCCCCCCCCCCCCCCCCCCCACTCACTTCAAGCTAGGGAATTTGCCTCAGCTTGTGAGGACGTGGGTTATGTGGATATTTGGAGAACTTTGCACCTGAGGTGAGATTTTCCCTTCTTTCCAGTCCCACATTTACTCAACTGGTTGTGAAAAGGAGTTTGGGAATAAACTGAGCAAATACAAAGGCCGACTTTGGAGCGATTTTCTCTGTGTGGCTTGGTGGAAGGAAAAGGGTCATGAAGATGGAGGAATTTTGGGAATTCTATGTAGGATTATACAAGTCTGAGCAGTCTGGTGATGTGTTGGCGGGTGTGGAGCATTATTTCTGTTCTTTGTGCCCATCCTTTTAGCCAGACAAATAAATGTGTCAAGCTGAGGGAGCAAAGGATGTCAATGTCTTTAAGAGAGAGAGCGAGACCTGGGCCAAGCTGTTGCAGTCTGCACTGTCCCCTGGATTCACTTCCTTTCCCTTCAGTTCCTGCAAGTTTTTTTTAGAACAGTACAGCACAGAACAGCCTTCGGCCCTCAATGTTGTGCCAAGCAATGATCACCCTACTCAACCCCACGTATC
>NC_052162.1:125702635-125792185 GCF_902713615.1 Scyliorhinus canicula
ACATTAAAGGGAACAATATACAGGACAAATCAAACCCAACCAATTGTATTGGATTGGATTTGTTTATTGTCACGTGTACCGAGGTACAGTGAAAAGTATTTTTCTGCAAGCAGCTCAACAGATCATTCAGTACATGGAAAAAAGGGAATTAAACAAAATTCAAGAAAATACATGAGAATACATAATAGATACATAATGAGAATACAATTACTTCCCTGTTGGAATACTCTCCACCATCAGCAAAGTAATGGATGGAGTCATTAACTGCGCTATCAAGTGATACTCAGCAAAACCTGCTCACGGACGCTCAGTTTGGGTTCAACCTTACAGCCTTGGTTCAAACTAATTCAGCAGGGGGATGGGAACCTAAATTGTAGTCCCAGTGTACAGGATGTTGAGAGTAGTGAGGTCAGGGATAGGGTTAAAAGTTCGAAAGAGGGCACCGGCAAGCAAGACGCTGGTTTGAAGCGTGTCTACTTCAATGCCAGGAGCATCCGGAGTAAGGTGGGTGAGCTTGCAGCATGGGTTGGTACCTGGGATCTCGATGTTGTGGCGATTTCAAAGACATGGGTAGAGCAGGGACAGGAATGGTTGTTGCAGGTTCCAGGATTTAGATGTTTCTGTAAGAACAGAGAAGATGGTAAAAGAGGGGGGGGGGGGGGGGGGGGGGTGTGGCATTGTTAATCAAGGAAAGTATTACGATGGTAGAAAGGACGTTTGAGGACTCGTCTACTAAGGTAGTATGGGCCGAGGTTAGGAACAGGAGAGGAGAGGTCACCCTGTTGGGAGTTGTCTATAGACCTCCGAATAGTTCCAGAGATGTAGAGGAAAGGATTGCAAAGATGATTCTCGACAGGAGCGAGAATAACAGGGTAGTTGTTATGGGGGACTTTAACTTTCCAAATATTGACTGGAAATGCTGTATTTCGAGTACTATAGATGGGTCAGTTTTTGTGCAGTGTGTGCAGGAGGGTTTTCTGACACAGTATGTAGACAGGCCAACAAGGGTCAAGGCCACATTGGATTTGGTACTGGGTAATGAACCCGGCCAGGTGTAGATTTAGATGTAGGTGAGCACTTTGGTGATAGTGATCACAATTCGGTTATGTTTACTTTAGCAATGGGCAGGGATAGGTATATACTGATAGGCAAGAATTATAGCTGGAGGAAAGGCAATTATGATGCTATTCGGCAAGATTTAGGATGTATAGGATGGGGAAGGAAACTGCAGGGGATGGGTACAATCGAAATGTGGAGCTTTTTCAAGGAACAGCTACTGCGTGTCCTTGATAAGTATGTATCTGTCAGGCAGGGAGGAAGTTGTCGAGCAAGGGAACCGTGATTTACTAAGGAAGTTGAAGCACTTGTCAAGAGGAAGAAGGAGGCTCATGTTAGGATGAGACATGAAGGCTCAGTTAGGGCACTTGAGAGTTACAAGTTAGCCAGGAAGGACCTAAAGGGAGAGTTAAGAAGAGCGAGGAGAGGACACGAAAATTCGTTGGCGGATAGGATCAAGGAAAACCCTAAACTTTCTATAGGTATATCAGGAACAAAAGAATGACTAGAGTAAGATTAGGGCCAATCAAGGATAGTAGTGGGAAGTTGTGTGTGGAATCAGAGGAGATAGGGGAAGCGTTAAATGGATATTTTTCATCAGTGTTTACACTGGAGAAAGACAATGTTGTCGAGGAGAATACTCGGGTTCAGTCGACCAGGCTAGATGGAATTGAGGTTCACAAGGAGGAGGTGTTAGCAATTTTAGAAAATGTCAAAATAGATAAGTCCCCTGGGCCAGATGGGATTTATCCTAGGATTCTCTGGGAAGCCAGGGAGGAGACTGCAGAGCTTTTGTCCTTGATCTTTATGTCGTCTTTGTCGACAGGAATAGTGCCGGAAGACTGGAGGATAGCAAATGTTGTCCCCTTGTTCAAGAAGGGGAGTAGAGACAACCCTAGTAATTGTAGACCTGTGAGCCTTACTTCGGTTGTGGGTAAAATGTTGGAAAAGGTTATAAGAGATAGGGTTTATAATCATCTTGAAAAGAACAAGTTGATTAGCGATAGTCAACACGGTTTTGTGAAGGGTAGGTCATGCCTCACAAACCTTATTGAGTTTTTTGAGAAGGTGACCAAACAGGTGGATGAGGGTAAAGCGGTTGATGTGGTGTATATGGATTTCAGTAAGGCGTTTGATAAGGTTCCCCACGGTAGGCTATTGCAGAAAATAAGGAAGTATGGGATTGAAGGTGATTTAGCGGTTTGGATCAGGAATTGGCTAGCTGAAAGAAGACAGAGGGTGGTGGTTGATGGCAAATGTTCATCCTGGAGTTCAGTTACTAGTGGTGTACCGCAAGGATCTGTTTTGGGGCCACTGCTGTTTGTCATTTTTATAAATGACCTGGAAGAGGGTGTAGAAGGATGGGTTAGTAAATTTGCAGATGACACAAAGGAGTTGTGGGTAGTGCTGAAGGATGTTATAGGATACAGAGGGACATAGATAAGCTGCAGAGCTGGGCTGAGAGGTGGCAGATGGAGTTTAATGCGGAAAAGTGTGAGGTGGTTCACTTTGGAAGGAGTAACAGGAATGCAGAGTACTGGGCTAATGGCAAGATTCTTGGTAGTGTAGATGAGCAGAGAGATCTCGGCATCCAGGTACATAAATCCCTGAAAGTTTCCACCCAGGTTAATAGGGTGGTTAAGAAGGCAGATGGTGTGCTAGCCTTTATCAGTAAGGGGATTGAGTTTCGGAGCCACAAGGTCATGCTGCAGATGTACATAACTCTGGTGCGGCCGCTCCTGGAGTACTGCGTGCAGTTCTGGTCACCACAATATAGGAAGGATGTGGAAGCTTTGGAAATGGTTCAGAGGAGATTTACTAGGATGTTGCCTGGTATGGAGGGAAGGTCTTACGAGGAAAGGCTCAGGGACTTGAGGTTGTTTTCGTTAGAGAGCAGAAGGCTGAGAAGTGACTTAATAGGGACATATAAGATAGTCAGAGGGTTAGGTAGGGTGGACAGTGAGAGTCTCTTTCCTCGGATGGTGATGACCAACACGAGGGGACATAGCTTTAAATTGAGGGGTGGTAGATATAGGACAGATCTCAGAGGCAGTTTCTTTACTCATAGAGTAGTAGGGGTGTGGAACGCCCTGCCTGCAACAGTAGTAGACTTGCCAACTTTAAGGGCATTTAAGTGGTCACTGGATAGACATATGTATGAAAATGGAATAGTGTAGGTCAGATAGGCTTCAGATGGTTTCACAGGTCGGCGCAACATCGAGGGCCGAAGGGCCCGTACTGCGCTGTAATGTTCTATGGAGAAAAGAGCTGAATGCCAGAGGTGAGGTGAGAGTGACTGCCCTTGGTATCAAGGCAGCATTTGACCGAGTATGGAATCAAGGATCCCCAGCTAAACTGGAGTCAATGGGAATCAGGGAAAACTCCCCGCTGGTTGGAGTCATCCCTGCACAAAGGAAGATGGTTGTGGTGGTTGGTGGTCAATCATCTCAGCTCCAGGAGTTCCTCAGGGCACATTCCTGGGCCCAATCATCTTTAACTGCTTCATCAATTACCTCCCTCTCATCTCAAGGCTATAAGTGGGGATGTTTGTGGATGACTGCACATGTTTGTGGATGACTGCACAATGTTCAGCATCATTTGTGACTCCTCAGATAATGAAGTAGTCCATGTCGAAATGCAGCATGTCCTGCACAGTATCCAGATGTTGGCTGATAAGTGGCAAGTTACATTTGTGCTACACAAGTGTCAGGCAATGACCAACTCCTACAAAGGAGGATCTAACCACCGCCCCTTGACATTCAGTGGCATTAGCATCGCTGAATCCTCCACAACCAACATCCTGAGGGTTACCATTGATCAGAAACTGAACTGGACTAGCCATATTAATACGGTGACCACCAGGGCAGGTCAAAGACTACAGCGAGTAACGGACCTCCTGACCCCCCAAACCTGTCCACTATATACAAGGCACAAGTCAGGCGTGTAATAGAATAATCACCACTTGCCTGGACAAGTGCAGCTCCAACAACACTCAAGATGCTGCTCTACGCCATCCAGAACAAAACAGCCTGCTTGACTGCTCCCCATTCCACGAATATTCAAACACTCCACCACCAATGAACAGTGGCAGCCGTGTGTATCATCTACAAGATGCACTGCAGTAAGTCACCAAGGTTCCTCCGACAGCACCTTCCAAACCCACAACTATCTAGAAGGACAAGAGCAGCAGATACCTGGGAACCCCACTACCTGGAGGTTCACCTCCAAGTCACTCACCAGATGGACTTGGAAATATATCGCCCTTCCTTCATTGTTGCTGGGGCGACATACTGGAACTCCTTCCCTGACAGCACAGGGGATGTACCTACAACTCAAGGACTGCAGCGGTTCAAGAAGGCAACTCATCACGACTTTCTGAAGGGTAACTGGGGATGGGCAATAAATGCTGGCTGAACAAGCGACTCTCTCATCCCCTAAATGAATTTTAAAAAATGTTATATTGGACAGAGATATATCTAGTGTTATATGGTATGTATTAGATGTATTTTATGACAGAACCACTAGTTTTGTAATATACTACTCTACCTACATTATATATTTCCAGTCATACAGTCATTGCTGACAGAATCCATTTGGGAACTCAAGTCAATGCTGACTCTCTGTATAGTAATCCAGTCAGTCCCATTCCCCCTCGATATCCCTGTTCCCCATAAAGTTTATTTTCTTCATATTATATTTTGAATTATTGATCATCTGGACTTCCACAACCCTTGTGGGCAGTGAGTTCCCTGTCATGTCCACTCCATGACTAAATAAATTCTTCCTCAGAATTTCCCCATCTCTAATCAGTAAATGTCCTTATATGGAGATTCCCTCCTCTTGTACAGGTTTTAGTGAGTTTAGATTTGTTGATCAGCACCTTCAGGAAAATTGGGAGGGAAAGTAAGTGAATACAGTCTGTATATTACACACATTTTTCATCCAGTAATATAGACATATATCTTTCTGGAATCCTGCATGAAGATTTTCAGGTCTCTGTGTCCAGGACAGGAAGCAGTAAGTTTGGATCTATCAATCAGCCTGAATCAGCACCTTCAAGAGAATTGGGAGGGTGAATATTAGATACAGCAGAGTGAGAATGGAGGGCGAGTGTGTGGGATGGAGATTTAAGCATTTCAGGGAAAGAGAGAGAGGAAATAATGTTCGATAGAAACTAGAATTGTCTGTTCTGAATTTCTATCCTATACTGACAACAGATTTTAAAATCTGTTTGCAGAAAGTTTGAACGAGAGGAATTTGAGGCTGATATCTCAAACTAAATATCACGTCAAGAACTGACTGAGTCACTCAATTCTTGGGAACCAAAGATCATCGGCCTTGGAATCTAGAAGGAGAAATGTTTGACTATTCTGTCTGCTTCAAGAGATTTTAAACATCAGTGTGTCTGGAAAAGCACTGAGACACACACACCCGTGTGAGACTGTTCCAGAGCACTGACTGTGGAAAGAGCTTTAACCAGTTACACAGCCTGAAAAAACATCACACCATTCACAGCGGGGAGAGACTGTACACGTGTTCTGTATGTGGACAATCGTCCAACATGGTGAGATGCAAGATCACCCGGACCATGGAGAAACCATGGAAATGTGAGGATTGTGGGAAGGGTTTCACATACCCGCACGAGCTGGAAAGGCATCAACGCAGTCACACTGGAGAGAGGCCGTTCACCTGCTCTCAGTGTGAAAAGGGATTCACTGACATTGGCGGCCTGCGGAGACACGACCGAGTTCACACTGGGGAGAAGCCATTTACCTGTTCTGACTGTGGAAAGGAATTCACTCGGTTATCCATCCTGCAGAGACACCAGCTAGTTCACACTGGGGAGAGGCCATTCATCTGCACTGTGTGTGATAAAGGATTCACTCAGTTATCCACCCTGAAGAGACACCAGAGATCTCACACTAGGGAGAGGCCGTTCATCTGCACAGTGTGTGGGAAGGGATTCACTCAGTTACCCAACCTGCAGAGACACCAGACAGTTCACACCAGGGAGAGGCCATTCATCTGCACTGTGTGTGATAAAGGATTTACTCAGTTATTTACCCTGAAGAGACACCAGAGTGCTCACACCGGGGAGAGGCCATTCATCTGCACTGTGTGTGATAAGGGATTCACTCAGTTATCCAACCTGCAGACACACCAGCGACTTCACACTGGGGAGAAGCCATTCATCTGCACTGTGTGTGATAAGGGATTTGCTCAATTATCCGGCCTGCGTAGCCACAATGTCAATCACACCAATGAGAGACCCTTTAAATGCTCTGACTGCAGGAGGGGTTTCAAAAGCTCACAGTTACTGATGTCCCACCAGCGCATTCACTCTGAGGAGAGACCGTTCATCTGCTCTCACTGCACATAGAGCTTTAGAACCTCCTGTTCTGGAAAATACAGAATGTGTCATTTGAAACATAGAACTCTGCCAATATCTGGTCTGGGAGAGTGCAGGGAAAGATCCCACAAGAGGTTGGTGGCAGCTGAAAAGAGCAGAAACTGTGGCCAGCTCTTCTGTCAAAAATGCAGTCAATTTCAGTCTGTCAGAATTGTTAATACAACCTGCAGCAGGAGAAAGGGAAAAAGAAAAAAACAGAGTTTGCATAAATTTCTTTGTGTTGTTGGAAAGTTGTAATGGACTGCCCCTTTAAGCCCCGTAGTCCTTTCCCTATCGGAGGTCCCGATCTCCCGCCAAAAATAACAGCGCGGGCTTTCCTCGCTCCTCCCCCCACGTGCGAGGCAGCAGACATCGGGAGAAAAGCAGAACGCGAGGGAGCAGCAGCTGGAGAGGTCAGAACGGAGCTCAGAGGAAGGAGGACAGAAAACAGAGAACCAGCATCAGGAGAGAAGAGGAGGAGAGAGAGAGAGAGAGAGAACTCGGTTATGGGAAAGGCAAAGCAAACAGCTGATTGTAAACGG
Source organism: Scyliorhinus canicula (assembly GCF_902713615.1). NCBI lineage: Eukaryota > Metazoa > Chordata > Chondrichthyes > Carcharhiniformes > Scyliorhinidae > Scyliorhinus > Scyliorhinus canicula. The sequence continues at coordinate 125,709,623 of NC_052162.1, forward strand.
CAATAGATTTAAAGAAGGCTAGGATTTAAAGGTAAAATGTTAAGTTTGGGTCTGAAGGTCCCCAACCAACCAGACAACATCCAAAATCACTAATCTGTTTACCTTTCTGTAAAGAAAGTGTTTAGAACTTATAAAAAAAAAGTATGATAATAATAAAATAATTTAACCTGAAAAAGTGGTTATTAGCTTACTTCACTTCCTTAAAAACGCAGGACCCAGGACATCAATGCTATTAAGGGGTAAGTAGGTAAATTTCTTCGGTGAAGGTATGGGTTATACCGGGGGATAACTTGAAAGGAGAGTTTGACCTGAATCGCACCCACAGAAGCCTGTATCGGAGTCAGGGAGTGAGAATCCCTGTTCACCATTTTAGAATATTGGCCCTTTTTTGGTATAGGGGGAATTCTAAGACAGAGTGGTGGATTTACAAAATCATGGCGCCCAGCGTGGAGGCCTAGAATATTAGAAGTTTCTAGGTAAATAGGGGCTAGAATATTAGAAGTTTCTAGTTCCCAAGAAACGGTTGGAATATTAGAAGTTTCTAACCGGCACAAAGGCTAGAATATTAGAAGTTTCTAGTCTATGTGTGAGTCAAACTTTACCTGCCGAGTTTAGTTTGGAAAGTCATGTGTGATTGGCTTTTGTAAGGATATTCTGTGGATCGAGGGGACTGAAGCTCCGGTTGGGTGTGAAAATCAGTAGACTAGAAGATACTGACCCTGAGAAAAGTCTGCAAGACATTTTGGTGACAGCACTAAAATCTTGCATCCATTACTGGTAAAAGGGGCTAAAGAATAAATCATCCTCAGGGTAAGGCAGATTGTGCGGACATTTTCTGGAAAATAGGGACGCTTATCTTCAGAAACCAATAATCAATCGACCCTTAACTAAAGCAGGAAGATAGTGCCTTGGTCAGCCTTGGATAGGGCCCAGAAAGGGTACTTATCCTTAATTTCAGAGTGCACCTGAAAGGGACAACCAGGAACAGAAAAGAAATCCGAAAAATGGCAATTAGGGTAATTCTCATGCCCTGGGATACGGTCAAGAGAAATGTAGAAATGAAACAGGAATGGAAGAAATTAAAAGAGCAAAAGAAATCCTGGACAAAAGATATGTATCCAGACGGAGATATCTCCTTCTTTGTTAGAGTGCCAAAAGCCCTGCAATATACAGATCCAGTAGGGATCCTTAAAGCACTTTGTAAGTTTGCATTTGAAAAGCGAGCTGAATCACTAATCTTGTTCGGACACAGACAGAAGCATGCAGCTGCTCAAGTGGGCAAAGTGTGCTCCAAACTGATTAAAATCATTGACGAAGAAAACATGAAAGAAATAATAGAGATCCCTAGTGAACACAAAAGTAACTCTGAAGTGGCAAACAAATATATAAAACAACTGCAGAAAAATGAAACATTAGAAATGGAAAATGACGAGGAATCAGTCCTAGAATCAGATAGCCGAGAGAATTCGGACCCCTTTGAAAATTTCCCAAAGGGATACAATTTTCAATATCCAGATCCAAGTCCGTTTCAGGAAGAAAATTGGCCTCGGCAATCTGCCACACATAAAAAAGGAGCTTTTATCGATCATTTCTTTGAAACACAAGAAAGTGAAGAGGAACAAAGCCTAGTTGGGATTATGGCGCCTCCTGCGCTGGGACAGGAAGAATTATCATCCTCATCAGAGAATGAGGAAATAGTAAAACCAAGGAGAAGAATAGGGAATAGAAAAAATTCTAAACCATTAGAAATAGGGGATTATAGTGATTACTGGAAACAACAACAACCTGCCACTTATCGACCAATAAATAAGGATTTACCGTATTATATGTATAATCCAGAAGCAAAAATGGTACACCATAGAGATCAGGAAGGATGGGAAAGAGAGGTTACATCTAGGGGACTTAAAATAGGAGAAATATTAGGAGGAAGTCAACAAATTGATTCTACGAAATTACTGGAATTACCAAACGTTACCCCCAAAGCTAAAATTTGGCAAATAAGCAAAGGGTATGACAGTTTCGGAAGAGCCATGAGTAGGGTAAGGGACAGCACAGAAACACAAGGCCAGATAATAGCAGCATTAAGACCACAAGAAAGGATACAGAATCGTCCAAGACCCCGAATAACTGCTCCTACTCCTATGGATAGGGCAAGTTATGCTCCACGAGATAGCCAAGTACCAATTGCAATATTTGAAGAATATATAGAACCGGTGGAAGATTTTGTACAACATGGTACCCCCTATTTTGAGGAAGAACCGGTACAACGACAGATACATTTCTCAGAATATAGGAAACCAGATAGAGGTGCCCCTTTCTGAACACCATGCCCCAGAAGTGAGAAAGTAGTTCAGTCATTTACACCAGGTCCAGAGGAAGGACAGGGAGGCATGGTACCATATAAAATAGTAGCAGCAGTAATGAAGACAGCAGGCCCAAAGAAACATGGGGAGAGTAAAATTGAGTATTCACAGAGGTTAAAACAGTTAGCGAAGAAAATGGGGGCATCAGAAGAATCCACCAAATTGATTGATTTGCATACAATGGGAGAAATAGTTACAGGCGAAGTCTCAGATTTAATAAATGAGTTAGATTTGGGAAATGAGAGAGCTAACTTAATGAAAGAGATGACAGAGGCAGCATATGCAGGGGAACACCTCACAACATATGTCGACCGAATATATGAGGTTAATAAGGAAGAGGGGGCCGATGTAGTCAGATTCCTGAGGGAATTAGGACCCAAGATTCCAGGAGGAAATAGCCTCTCAACAATACTGTTAACGACCTCTAGAAGAGAAATAGGAAGAGAACTGGTGAAATTTGATTTGGCAGGCAAAGCATTTAAGGATAAACACACAAAAGGGGAACAAAAAAGAGTAGCAGCTGCCCAAAATAATGTTTCAACACAAAATGCTCAGATTAGACCACCAAACCGACAGATACCTGACAAATCGGAACAAAATCTAGCACAACCAGCAATGCCACAACATGGGTATAATCTGCGGTCACAAGGGCCACCTCCACCACAAAATCTAGATTACTTACCAAGGGAACAATTCCTAGCCCTCAGTCGGGAGGAAAGAGACAGACTCATTGAGGATAGGAGAAGAAGAGCAGCTGGTCAGGGGAGGATTGAGCAAGGTAGATATCAACCACCAGAATGGTATTCGGGACCCTCGCGAGGGGGATTCCGAGGAAGAGGCAGAGGAGGCCCCGGTATATATTGAAAGGATTCGGCTTCTCCCCTTAAACAGGCTATCCAAAATCAAACAACAGAAACAGACAAAGGAGAATTAGTAGTAGTATACAACGGGGAAAGATTTATAGTGGACACAGGGGCTGAGATATCAATGATAAGGGAAGAAGCTGGAAATCTGACAGGAAAAGAATACATAGTAGAAGGAGCATTAGGGAATAAGGATATTAGACCAGAAGTTAGATTGGGAGAATTACTGGCAATATCAGGAACTGATAATCTGATGGCAGGGAAAGATTTAATAAAAATAGATATTGGAAAAATAAGGATATTAAAACCAATTGATAACATGGAGGAAATAAGGAAACAGAAAGAGAAAAGTATTTTAAATGACGAAGCTTGGAAGAAGATGGAAGAAGTATTAATGGGAGCAAACCTAGCGATAGGTAAGAATGACACAGGTTTAATTAGCAGGCGGTTCCAACACACAATTCACGGGGGACAACACAGACCTCAAAAACAGTATCCTTTGACTAGAGGAGCTAAGAGCGAGCTGGAGATAATAATCAAGGAATTGGAGCAGCAGGGGATTATTCAAGGGGTCACATATGCCTCAACAAATAGTCCACTTCAGGTAGTAAGAAAACCAGATGGTACATTTAGGATGGTAACAAATTACAAAGCTTTAAATAAAGTCACAAAGAAGGACAAGAGATATTTGATAAATCCACAAGCTACCTTAGAGCAAGTCGCGGGAAAAACTTACTTAACTAGTATAGATTTGGCGAATGGATTCTGGAGTGTTCCATTAGACCCAGACAGCAGGGAGAAAACAGCATTCACCTTCAGAACTAAGCATTATGTATATTGTAGACTGCCACAGGGATATGTTAATTCTCCGAATCACTTTCAGGCAATAATCAGGGAACTGATTAAAGATGATTTGGCTTTAGTATATATCGATGATATATTAATTGGAGATGACGATCAGGACAAACATGTGGAAAGAGTGGCCAGGATAATTAAGACACTTGGTGAAGCAGGCTTTAAAATAGGGCTAAAGAAATGTCAAATTGGGAGAAGCGAAGTGAACTATTTGGGTTATTCAGTATCGAAGGAAGGTAGAGAGGCCAGTATTGAAATGAGGAAGAAGGTAGCTGAAATTACTGCGCCTGTTTCGAAAAAAGGGGTTCAAAAAATAATGGGAATATTGGGATATCGGGACCATTAGTTGGGAGACAAGAAGAGGATGATTTAAGCATTAAATTAGACATATATAAAAATGGATATGGTATGGTGCTTGCTAATCTTAGCAATCAGACACCTATCAAACATCTGACAGGAAACTGGTCAAGAGCTGAACAAAAGTTTTCAAACATCGAGAAATGTCTAGCAGCTATAACAAAGAGAATAGCAGAGATAGAAAACTTGTCGGGTGGTAAGAAAATTTATGTCACAACTGAGTTTTTGGAATTAAAGGAGCTAACCAAGAGACAGATTTGCCAGCAAGGCGCGAATACAGCTCGATGGGAAAGATGAGAAACCATTCTTCTAAACCCTGACTTAATGTTTATTCATAACATTAAAAAGGGACAGAAACTTGATGAACCAGTTAGTAAAACGGAGTTGGTGAATGCTTGGGTATTATATACTGATGGTAGTAAAGTCAAGAAGGACGAAGAACAAGCCAGATGGGCATTCATTTTAAAAAATTCAGGAAAAATAGTAGTGGAGGAACAGGGAATAATCATTGGATCAGCTCAGACAGCTGAGGTAGAGGGAGTATTGCAAGGGTTAAAGGAGTGTCAGCAGCGAAAGCTGCAGGAAGTTACCGTTGTAACCGACAGCTTTTTCGTGCAGCAAGGATTGGAGAAAGATTTGGAGTTTTGGAAACTAAACGGTTGGACGAACGGTAGAAATAAACTACTGGAACAGAAAGAACAGTGGGAAGAGATAGATAAAATTTTAGCCGATATGGAGATCCAGACAATTCATCAAAAAGCACACACAAAAGGAACTGGGGAACTGTGTAAGGGGAATCAGGAAGTGGATGAATTAGCCAGATTTAGGACAATAATCTTGGGGACTCTTGGGAACTCAGCAGCCGACCTTCAAATGATAATTAAGCAAATACATGAAGCCACAGGACATGGGGGTCATGTTGTAGTCGCAAGGGAGTTGAAAAAGTTGGGAATTAAAATAGCCTATTGGAGACAACATTTAACTGCAGTAAGGAGAAAATGTGAGAGATGTATGGCCTGTGGAGGACAGAGAGGGAATAAAACATATGGGAGCATAAAAACTGAGAAACCAATGCAGGAATGGTCATTAGATTATGCAGGACCACTTTTTCCCAGAAGCAGCAAAGGTAATTTGTATTTTTTAGTCAAAGCTGATAGCTGCACGGGAGAAATTGACCTTAGAGCAACCAGCAAAGCAAATGGAGCCACGACCAAAAGGGTATTGGCAGAAATGATGACCTCCAGAGGTAGACCAGAATCGATCCGAATGGACAATGCGCCGCACTTTAGAAACAATACTGTTATTAACTTTTGTGCTGACAGAGGAATAACAATCAATTGGGCCGTGAAATATGCACCTGAGAGTAATGGAATGGCTGAGAGGTCTGTAAGAAAAGTAAAGGATTGGATCATAAAGAATCAGAATAATAAAGGCTGGGATAAAGACATTGAAAGAATAGTATTTGATCTTAATAGTAATCTTGGAACCTCTGTCTCCCAGGGACAAGGGGACCCAAGTGAATCTGGGAAGTATCAAGTAGGAGACGAAGTTTGGGTGAAGTTACCAACTAAGACTGCGGGGAAAATCATTCGTGAGACTGTAAAATGTAAAGACAAGATTGTTCAGATTCTGGGTACACATACAATTGAATTAGAGAAGCATGGTGTCTGGAGCAAAAGAAATTGTGTCACAATTGAAACACACGACCCAGTGAGCATCAGAGGAGTTTGAGATTCTTCGAATCTCACTCAGGGGTGCAATGACAGAAGGAGGAGGCTTAACAGGCCTTAATGGTATGATGTACATCAAGGATATGGAAAATAAACCAGTTCAAAAAGAAATGGTGGCAAAAGAAATCCGGAAGTCCTGGAGAGGGCATTTCTGGGTTAATCAAATGAAAACAGAAGGTACAAATTAAAGAATAGGGCCCTCTCCACCCTTGATCTGTTCATTTGATTTTCAGATGGAAAAAATAAATAACGAACCAGTTCACAAGAAGGAAGAGAACTACACTCCAGAGAGGAATCTTTTAGACAGGATTGGGGGGAAACTAATGATATAATTGGCTACAAATTTGAGGGAATTGAATGACAGAACCCGGAGGAAAACTTTACGGGTTAGAAACAAATTAAAATATCAAATTATAACTGGACAGTGAAACCTCCGGTCAGACATCTCTAACTGGACATTAGCTGATGGGTGATCTGCGGTCTCCATGGGGTATGTACTACGCGGTGGAATTATTAAGGGTCTCGGCAGATAGCAGCGACTGACGAGGAACCCCAATATGATAAATGACAATAGTTTAAGAAGTTTAGTAGCTTGATACTACGGCGGGAAAATTGTTACCAATGCAGCAAAACAATATTGCATTGAAGAGCTGTAATCGTTATTATAAAAAAAAAAAAAAAAAAATTCATGTAAATTGATAGGGACTGTTACATATATATGATAAGGGGGGTATGTGTGTCGTTAAAGAACTTGATCCGCATTTCTAAACTGTGTGAATGTTTCAATAGAGGGTTAGTTTAGTGTGTTTTCTTGATTTAACTATATAGTACATTACAAATAATATTGATGTTGTTTATATGCCGTATTTAGTATGTAATAATTATTGTTCCCAAAGCCAAGAAGGAATGTTTCGATATTGATATTAAATTGTTAACAGTTGAAAATATGTAAAGTGTAACACACAGTCTATTTGTGTGGTTAGGTAATGAATAAGGTGTTAAGATAAGATAAGATTTTTTTACTATGTATATAACAATAGGGAGAATTTGTTTGGAAAAAAAAAAGAGACGGTTCAATGTGGTTTTGCAAATGCTGTAATGAAAAATATACACTTTGTCAGAAAGATATTCTCTCATGTAAACCAGAGGCTGGCAGACTTACATGATTCACGACAATGTTAGACATTAATGGGGAAGTTAGGAATACAAGCAGGATCAATTGAACATTTTAAATTAATGAAACAAAGGGATCAGTGGGTGGTACATGATATCACAATGACCCCATTCCAATCAGAAATGGAAAACTATTTGGACGACGGAAAAATGGGGCACGTAACAGCCAGTGATGGACAAAAGATCTGTTTGGTTACTGATGAACTGAGTTGTGTGCTGTTTCTAAGGGACATGAGGAAGCTTATACGGTGCTGCTATCCCAAGGAAGTAAAATGCTTTGGAGGTAGTGGAACACACGGAAAGCTATTGTGTTACCTTCCTGAGCGGCTATGGCTATGGTTCACGGTAATTGGACTGGAACGGAAAACAAGACTCGTATTGACACTGGTCTGTGATATGCATACAAATGACAAAGATCGGGGATGTATGATAGTACAATTGGATGGGGGGGGAAATAAACCAAATTATAGTAATGTTTTAAATGTCAAGACGGGGTGTTCTGGAAAATACAGAATGTGTCATTTGAAACATAGAACTCTGCCAATATCTGGTCTGGGAGAGTGCAGGGAAAGATCCCACAAGAGGTTGGTGGCAGCTGAAAAGAGCAGAAACTGTGGCCAGCTCTTCTGACAAAAATGCAGTCAATTTCAGTCTGTCAGAATTGTTAATACAACCTGCAGCAGGAGAAAGGGAAAAAGAAAAAAACAGAGTTTGCATAAATTTCTTTGTGTTGTTGGAAAGTTGTAATGGACTGCCTCTTTAAGCCCCGTAGTCCTTTCCCTATCGGAGGTCCCGATCTCCCGCCAAAAATAACAGCGCGGGCTTTCCTCGCTCCTCCCCCCACGTGCGAGGCAGCAGACATCGGGAGAAAAGCAGAACGCGAGGGAGCAGCAGCTGGAGAGGTCAGAACGGAGCTCAGAGGAAGGAGGACAGAAAGGAGAGAAGAGGAGGAGAGAGAGAGAGAGAGAGAGAGAACTCGGTTATGGGAAAGGCAAAGCAAACAGCTGATTGTAAACGGCAATAGATTTAAAGAAGGCTAGGATTTAAAGGTAAAATGTTAAGTTTGGGTCTGAAGGTCCCCAACCAACCAGACAACATCCAAAATCACTAATCTGTTTACCTTTCTGTAAAGAAAGTGTTTAGAACTTATAAAAAAAAAGTATGATAATAATAAAATAATTTAACCTGAAAAAGTGGTTATTAGCTTACTTCACTTCCTTAAAAACGCAGGACCCAGGACATCAATGCTATTAAGGGGTAAGTAGGTAAAATTCTTCGGTGAAGGTATGGGTTATACCGGGGGATAACTTGAAAGGAGAGTTTGACCTGAATCGCACCCACAGAAGCCTGTATCGGAGTCAGGGAGTGAGAATCCCTGTTCACCATTTTAGAATATTGGCCCTTTTTTGGTATAGGGGGAATTCTAAGACAGAGTGGTGGGTTTACAAAAACACTCCTCCTGATGAAACACGAGCGAGGTCACACCTAACAATGAAGCAGAATACCCGGAGGCCTTGTTCATCGTGGCCGGGGACTTTAACCAGGCCAACATCGAGTGTACAGCCAAAATTCCACCACCACATCTCCTGTTCCAACAGGGGCCCCAACATCCTTGACCACTGCTACACAAACATCAAGAGTGCCTCTCAATCCATCCCCCAACCGCACTTCGGAAAATCAGACCACAAGCCGGTGCTGCTTCTACTGGCATACAAGCAGAAACTGAACGGGAGAATCCGGTTAAGAAGGTCGTGCAATGCTGGTCCGCGGTAAAGAAAGAGCTCCTACGCGACTGCTTGGAGTCAATGGACTGATTCACATTCAAGAACTCAGCAGGCAACCTAAAACGAGTTTGCCAGCACCATCACAGATTTCATCAGTAAGTGTGTAGAAGATTGTGTGTCAAAGTAAGTAATATCTATGTTACCCAGCCAGAAACCATGGTTTAATCGGGTGATTCACTCCGTACTGAAGGCCAGGTCTGAGGCATTCAAGACAGGCGACCCTGACCTATACAAGAAGTCTAGGTACGACCTCCACAAACCCAACAGGGACGTCAAGAAACAATACCAGACTAAGCTAGAGTCACAGACTAATGACATGGACTCTCGTCGGTTGTGGCAAGGCTTCAGCAACATAATGAGCTGCAAAGCCGAGAAGAATCTTTGGCAACAGGGCACCCCTCCCCGACAAATTCAATGCATTCTCTGTTCACTTCAACAGGAAACCAACAAACCTTTGTCAACTGCCCCAGCAACCTTGGACACACAAACCTGTGACATACCAACCGTCACAGCCTCCAAAGTCAGATCGGCCTTCTTGAAAGTGAACCCTTGGTAAGCGGCAGGTCCTGACGGGATCCCTGGTCGTGCACCCAGATACTGTGCGGACCAACTGCCAGATGTGTTTCCGGACATCCTCAACCTCTCCCTACTCCATTCCGAGATACCCACCTGCTTCAAAAATCCATCCATACCGGTGCCAAAGGAGAACCAGGCAATGTGCCTCAACGACTACCATCTGGTGGCCTTGGCATCGATCATTATGATGTGCTTCGAGAGGTTGGCCGTGAGACACTTCAACTCCACACTCCCAGAGTGCCTCGATCCACTGCAATTCGCATACCACAGCAACCGGTCCACCGCAGACACCATGGCCCTACCTGTCCCCCGCAGACACCATGGCCCTACCTGTCCACCGCAGACACCATGGCCCTACCTGTCCACAGCAGACACCATGGCCCTACCTGTCCACAGCAGACGCCATGGCCCTACCTGTCCACCGCAGACGCCATGGCCCTACCTATCCACCGCAGATGCCACCTCCATCTCCCTGGCCCTAAAATCATTCCTGGAGCATCTTGACAACAAGGATTCCTATGTCAGACTCCAATTCATTAACTACAGCTCTGCCTTCAACTCCATAATCCCAGCCAAGCTCATATCAAAACTCGAAAACTGAGGACTTGACTCCTCTCCCTGCAACTGGATCATCGACTTCCTGATACATAAACCACAATCAGTAAGGATAAACAACAATGCCTCCTCCTTTGCGATAGTCCTCAATACCAGGGCCCCACAAGGCTGTGTACTTAGCTCCCTACTATATTCCTCATACACACACGACTTTGTGGCAAAATGTGGCTCCGGCTTCATATTTGCAGAAAATATTCAGAATTACCACATTGAATCTTACTAATTATTATAGATACACCAGAGAAAGCATCCCAACTGGCTGCAGCACTGCCTGGTATGGCAACTGCTCGGCCCAAGACCGCAAGAAACTACAGAGAGCCATGAACACAGCCCAGTCCATCACACAAACCCACCTTCCATCCATTGACTCTGTCTACATCTCCCACTGCCTTGGGAAAGCAGGCAGCAAAATAAAAGACCCTCCCACCCGGGTTATTCTCTCTTCCATCAGGCAGGCGATACAAAAGTCTGGGAACTCGCACTGACATATTCAAAAACAGCTTCTTCCCCACTGTTACCAGACTCCTGATTGACCCTCTTATGGACTGAACTGATCTCTCCACGCATCTTCTCCACAGAGTAGCACAGCACTCCGTATGCTTCACCCAATGTCTATGTATTTATATTGTGTATTTCAGAAGTTCATGAGATATAGAAGCAGAATTAGGCCATTCGGCCCATCAAGTTTGCTCTGCCATTCTATCATGACTGATATGTTCCTCATCTGCTGCCTACAATGTTGCAGATCAAGAGCTGGATTGCAAAATGAGCCAGATCATCTCCTCCCTAGAACAGATGACCTAGGAGCGGGAGTGGGCAATTCAGCCTCCCGATCCTCACACCCTCACTGTGGCTGATCCTGGCCTCAACTCCACTGACCTGCCCGTCCTCCATAACCTCCATATGTCCTTTGTTTTTTCATGTATAGAATTATCTGTCTGGACTGTACACAGAACAATACTTTTCACTGTACCTCGGTGCACGTCACAATAAATCTAAATCAAACCTTGTTCATTCTGACACTTGGTGAAGTGGGAGGGTCGGAGGGTTTCTTTCTGCTGGACTGGCCGGTCTCACGACTTTGCGTCCAGTGGGCTGATGCTCTTTGAGCCTGGGAGAACACATTTCCACTGAAATGATCCACAGAAGCTGCTGAAGGACATTTATTTTATCCTGGACAGTAAATAGTGTTTTCCCCCACTAAGGTAGATCTAAAATAAAATAATACATTTGTCTCTGTTCCATTGAGTCTACAGCACAGGGCCAGGCCAGTCGGCTCAATTGGTCTCTCTCAGTATTGATGCTCCACATGAGCCTCCACCCACCCCTCTTCATCTCCCCAATCAGCATATCCTTCTATTCCTTTCTCCCTCACGGATGCATCTAACTTCCTCTTCAATGTATTCATACTGTTCACCTCAACCACTCGCTGTGGGAGTGAGTTCCACATTCTCACCACTCGCTGGATAAAGAGGTTTCTTGTGAAATCCCTATTGGATTATTGAACTCCTTCAGCATCTTAAAGACGTCCCTCAGGTCACCCTTCAGTCTTCTCTTTTCTGGAGAAAAGCAGCCCCAGCCTTTCCTGAGGGTGAAATGCTCTCAGTTCTGGTATTATACTTGTGAATCTTTGTTATCCCTTCTCCAGTGCCTCCATTTCCTTGTTCTAAATGGAGATGACAAATGTTGACAGTGTTCCCAGTGTAGTCTAACCCTGGCTCTAAACAAGTTGGAATAACCTCCCTGCTTTTCAATTCTATCCCTCTAGAATGGAACCCTATATATGGGCCCACACTTTAGGAAAGATGTGAAGTTCTCCGAGAGGGTGCCGAGGAGATTTACGAGAATGGCACCAGGGATGAGGGACTTCAGTGAGTTGGAGAGACTGCAGCAGCTGAAATTTCTGTCTTTCGATCAGAGCCATGAGGGCACAGAAGGAGGCCATTCGGCCCATCAATTGCCTGTTGGCACTGGAGCAAACCAATCAATCCCAGTGCCCCATTCTATCCCTGTAGCTCTGCAATTTAGTTCCCTCAAATGCCGATCCAATTTCCATTTGAAATCCTCCATTGTCCAACCCCCTCACAGGCAGCGAGTTCCAGGTCATTACCATTCGCTGCATCAAAATATTCTCCCTGAGGACCCAGGTTCGAATCCCAGCCCTGGGTCACTGTGTAGAGTTTGCACGTTCTCCTCATGTTTGCGTGGGTTTCACCCCAGAACCCAAAGATGTGCAGGTTAGGTGGATTGGCCACGCTAAAATTGCCCCTTAATTGGAAAAAATAATTGGGTACTCTAAATGTTTTTGTTTAAATATTCTCCCTCACAGACCCCCCCCCCCCCCCCCCCCACCCCAACATCTCTAATCCTAAACCTGAAATCTGTGTCCCCCCTCGTCCTTGTCTCATCAGCGAATGGGAACAGCTTTTCTTTATCCACCTTACCTAAACCTGTCATAATCTTGTCCACCTCTCAAATCTCCCCTCGACCTCCTTTGCTCCAAGGTGAACAATCCCAGCCTGACCTGAACAAACAAACAGAATATGTTAATACCTGGGATTGGACGGGAATGTTTAATTTCTGTTTGAAAGCTACTGGGAATATTGTCCTGGACAATAAATGATTGGAATATTTATCTTGGGTGTGGTTGAATGGAATATATCAATCTGGAATCCTCCTACGTTCTAGTGAAAGTTTGGAATATGTGGATGGGATGAAAAAGTTTATCACTTATTTTGGAAATATTGGCATGCTTTCAAAAAAATTTAGAGGACCCAATTATTTTTTTCCAATTCAGGGGCAATTTAGCGTGGCCAATCTACCTACCCTGCACATCTTTTGGGTTGTGGGGGTGAGACCCACGCAGACACGGGGGAATGTGCAAACTTCTCACAGACAGTGACCTGGGGCCGGGATCGGACCCGGGTCCTTGGTGCCGTGAGGTAGCAGTGCTAACCACTGTGCCACCCAGACATATTTACATCCTGGCCCATGAACTTTGTTTTAAAGAAACCCACATTTGAAAGCCCGGCCATGACATGAAATATCAGCACCATAACAGGGGAGATAAGAAAGACAGACACTCACTTTGATATTTTCATCAGCGCATCTGAGAGTTAAGAATATGTGACATGATTTTGGGATCCCGGTGTGGGTGTGCAGTTGTGATTTGTTACATGTGAAAAATAACAAGCCTAAATTCACGGTGAAATGGACTGAAGACCGGGTCCCAAACACACACAGCTACTGGAGACACAGCAGGAGATGAAATGGTTAATGTGGCCAGGGGATTGAGACACCATTGTGACATCATCAAGACATTGACACACACTCCAGAGAGAAACTGACTTTAAAACAATCCGGATAGAATTAAACACACTGGACACGGGCAAAGTGGGAGTGAAATTAAAGCGATAATGGGACAAGGAAGGGCTTGGGAGAAATAATACTGAGTAAGAACTGTCCACAAAGAGAGAGCTGGAGAATCTTTGACATCCATGTTTGATCTGTTGATTGAAGCATCTGATTGTTGATTGAAGTAACCTGGAACTCACGGAGCTCCTTCAGAAGAAGAAAAGATCAAATTGATGTTACCCCGGGCAGAGCCAGAACTGAATGGAAAAATAACAGAGTGAAATTGAGTGAGGGGTCGGAGAGAGTTCTCCTCCCCCTCAAGGTGTGGGCTGTAAGATTCCTGGGGGACTCCCTGCTTTGGGTTTTCTTGCTAATTAGTGAACATTAAATTAAATTCTATGACTGGCTGTGGATTTATTTTGAATTTGATTGTTACACTTCTCCTGTTTTTATTCCTGTTGTGATTACGTTCTGGGTAAGGATGGTTGACAGGTGACAGGATGGAAAATTGTGGTTTGGGTCTTCACTGACCAAATGTTTTATTGATCCGAAAGGTGTAAAAGGAACCAAACTCCAGCAGAAATTGAGCAGAGCTGAGAACTGACGACTTGCTGTGTGGGAACAGGGAGATAAACAGCTCCCAGAGGACAGAGAAAACAAGAGTGCCTCGAATCCTAGACAACACCTGGGTGTCAAGGCCACCATGTTTTCACTGCTTGGCATTGGAATGCTGACTCCCTGTACCGGGGACGGAGCATGGGGAAGACAATTGTTTGAGAGTTTGACGTGGCTTGGTCGGGTACAGATGGTTCAATGACAGGCTTTGTAATTGGTCCATGTGTAAGGAATCTTTTTAAAATCCTTGTCTGATCCATGTCTCCCTTTCTATTACTGTCTTGCTGGATGCTGCACCATTGCAGATTCTGGGTTTGAACTACAGACTTTGGAAACCCCCAGCTGCAAGCTGTTAGTTGAACAGGCCAAAGGGATTCCCCTCTGTGCTGTATGGTAGGGTCTGTGTTGTCATTTTGATGGACTTGGCTAGCAGTCAATCAGCTCTTCTAAAATTCCGAGATTTATCCCATTCTTCATTCTGATTGGTGGAAAGGGAAGGTGAGGAGAAGCAATCTCCATTTTAATTCACTTTACACCTAAAAGGCAGCACACAGCAAGTCTGGACTCTCTATTATCTCTCTGCCTGGTGATTTAAAATGCTTCCAGCCAGCCTGTGAAAGTTCCACTGGAAGCTAAAGCAGATTCTCTCTCAGCTGAGGGCTTGTGACCAAATACTTTCCTCTTTCTGCACAACCTGGGAGCTGTTTGCAAGTTGTCATCTCTGTTCTGATTAGGCAACTGTGAGACCAGAGCTCTGAGTTTTTTCTCACCTGTTGGACTCCTCCTGAGGGTTCCGGATAAAGAGAGGGGCCATTGAAAATCCATTTAAAACTCTCATGTTGAGAACTTCAGTGAGGCTGGTTGTCCGTTTGGTGGTCCATAAATGACCCTGACTCCACCACTCCCTGGGGAAGAGAGATTCACAGACCCATAGACCTCGGGGGAAAGAAATAGCCTCATCTGCGTCTTCAATGGGAAACCCCTTTTAAATGTAGTTCTAGTCTCTGCTACAAGTGAAACATCCTCTCTGCATTCTCTGTGTCAGTTCCACTCAGGATTTCATGTGTTTCAATGAGTTCCTCTCTCATTCTTCTAAACTGCAATGGATACAGTCCCAACCTGTCAACCCTTTCCTCAGAGGATAACCTCTTAATTTCAGGAATCCAGAGTGTCAACCTCCTCTGAACTGTTTCTCATGCAATGATCTCATTTCTGAAATAAGGAGACCCAATCTGTACACAGTGCTCTAAATATGGTCTCATCAAGGCCCTGTACAACTGCAACAAAACATCCCTCCGTTTATATTCCAGCCCCTTTGCAACAAATCACAATATTCCATTTGCCTTCATAAGAACATAAGAACTAGGAGCAGGAGTAGGCCATCTGGCCCCTCGAGCCTGCTCCGCCATTCAATTAGATCATGGCTGATCTTTTGTGGACTCAGCTCCACTTTCCGGCCCGAACACCATAACCCTTAATCCCTTTATTCTTCAAAAAACTATCTATCTTTACCTTAAAAACATGTAATGAAGGAGACTCAACTGCTTCACTGGGCAAGGAATTCCATAGATTCACAACCCTTTGGGTGAAGAAGTTCCTCCTAAACTCAGTCCTAAATCTACTTCCCCTTATTTTGAGGCTATGCCCCCTAGTTCTGCTGTCACCCGCCACTTCCTAATCACTTGCTGTACCTGCAAACTAACTTATTGTGGCTCCTGTACCAGGACATTCAGATGCCTCTGTACCTCAGAGTTCTGCAATCTCCATTTAAATGTTCTGTTTTATTTAACCCTTTCTGCCAAAGTGGACATGTTCACATTTTCCCAAGTAATGGTCCGTCTGTCAATTTGTTCACACTCACTTAACCTATCTGTTGTCTATGATTATTATTTGTCATTTGCAGACTCCCTAAATTCACTTCACAAATTACTTTCCTACCTGTCTTTGTGCCATCATCAAATTTAGCCACCAAACATTCAATCCCATCACCCAACTCATTTATATAGATTGTAAAATAGTTGAGGGCCCAGCACTGATCCTTGTGACATTCCACTTGTCACGTCTTACCAACCCAAACATAACCCACTTATGCCCCCTCTCTGTTTCTTGTTAGCTAACCAACCTTCCATCCATGCTGATATGTTGCTCCTTCCTCCCCACCCCACCACCCTGATTTCTTATTATGTGTAATAACCTTGGATGTGACACCCTGGGAATACCTTCTGGAAACCTAGAGAAACCACATCTACAGGTTCTCCTTTATTGACATCCCTTGTTACTTCCTGAAAAAGACTCAATAAATGAGTCAATCCCAATTGACTCTCTGAAACATATTTTCAAACAATTGTGTCAAAAGAAAACTAAAATCTCCTCTCCCCCTCTGGCTCCTTTACAATTAGCATAAGAATCATAGAATTTACAGTGCAGAAGGAGGCCATTTGGCCCATTGAGTCTGCGCCGGCCTTGGAAAGAGCACCCCACTTAAGCCCCACACCTCCACCCTATATCCCCGTAACCCCACCTAACCTTTTTGAACACTAATGGCAATTTAGAATGGCCAATCCACCTAACCTGCACCTCTTTGGACTGTGGGAGGAAACCGGAGGAAACCCATGCAGACACGGGGAGAACATGCAGACTCCGCACAGACAGTGACCCAAACTGGGAATCGAACCTGGGACCCTGGAGCTGTGAAGCAACTATGCTAAACACTGTGCTGCCGTGCTGCCCTTAAGAGAGACTCACTTTCAGTTAAAGAGCCTGTCACCCCTTTCACCCACTTTCCCCAAAGTGAATGAATTTAAGCAGAAAAATACCAACAAAATTCAAATATTTTCAATGAAACAAGTTTATTAATGAAACAGAACATGGTTTTATTAAAAAATATCGGAACATTGGTTGTCTTTGATCCACAAGTAGAGTAAAAGAATAACCATGAAAGGATGTTCACAATGTTCGGGACCTAAATGTTTCTTTTCGGTTCCTCTGTAGCCTGTTCCCGTGACTCCCCACTTTGGACACAGGAGCACTGAACCCTGGGTTCAAGACACCATCAGCCCTGATCATCCCCATCCCTTGATTTCCCAGTCAGCCCTCTATTAGTGTGACACCCATGGCAGATTCCCAACTGGGGCACAGGCCCTGTTCTTCTCAGCTACATTCAGCCCTCAGCTCAGTTGCCTCGCTGTCATTGACACGATCAATAACGAGACAGAAAGGTGCCCGAGGCTCAAATGGAAGTCAAAACTTGTGGATTGGGATCTCTGTAAAGATCAGTAACTTCAAAACAAAAATCAAATCTCCAGTCAACAAATTAAAGGATCACATGACAGGACATAAGGTTTTATAACTTTTGCTGCAACAAACAAACGAGAAGCAACATTAACTAAATATTATTTTTGTAGGAAACCTACACCTTAAAAGTATCAGTGCAAAGTTATTACTCATTCCCAAGGGTTCCGTTCTTTTCCTTTCCCAATTTGGTAGCTGTTAACTGTAGAACTATCTTTCACGGTGAAAGATTGGCTGGTGAGCAGAAAACTGAGACAAGCATAAATAGGTAATTTGCAGGTTGGCAAGATGTAACAAATGGTGTGTCACAGGGATCAGTGCTGGGGAGTCAATCTTTTACAATTTATATCAATCACTTGGATGATGGGTCTGAAGGTATGATTGTTGAGTTTGCTGATGATGCAGGCAAAAAGGAAAAGGAGGTGTTGCATTGATAATAAGGGACGGCATCAGTACATTAGTAAGGGAGGATCTCAGATCAGGAATACACAATGTGGAATCGGTTTGGGTGGAGCTAAGAAACAGCATGGGACGGGTTTGGTGCCAGAGGCACAGAGCTGCCTATTTACCCTGGCCACCCTGAGGAGGTTGTACAGTTGTTTACAGCACTGTTGGCCTGTCCGGACGGTGTTGCGCACGGAAGTTACAGCCTCTGCCACCTGCGCCCAGGCACAATGAACGGCGGCAGCTGGCAGCCTCCTTCCCGGGCCACGGTACAGGGTTGCCCACCTCTCCTCCACGGCGTCCAGCAGGGTCTCCAGCCCGGTGTCCGTAAAGCGGGGTGCCACTCTCCTCACTGCCACCTCGTTGGCTGGGATGGTGTGTATGTGGAGTGAAGTGTGTTTCTGCAGCTTGTCAGCCTCGTGGGCATCAATCGTGAATCCAGCAAATCTGGCACCGTTTCTCATTGGAATGGATTGTGTTCCATGTGGTGCCGGTGCCAGTCATTGAATCGGACCAGGTGCGGCATCAGTTTTGTCATCATAGAACTCGCAAATCCTGCCCCGGCATCAACGCTTAGTCTCAGGAATGGAGAATTCAGCCAAAGAAATCTCCAGAATTAGAGATCCAAGGGAGAATGAGGAATTAAGGATGATGAAGATGCTGCATTGGAGAAATTAATGGGATTGAATATTGATAAGTCCCCAGGGCTTGATATTCTACATCCCAGAGAGTTGAAAGGTTGCTATAGATGTGTTGTTCCTCGTGACTTAATAAAGTTCGTAGTCTCAAATGTGGAGAAGAGGCTTTATTGTGAATTTGTTCTCTCTTCAGAGTGTTACCTACGGCTACCTCAAGTGCTACTAGCTGGCGTGTCTGTGTCCTGCTCCAAGTTCTGCCCTCTGTGAAGTGTGTCCCCACTTCCTGTCCCGGTCTATTTATATGGCTCTCCCGTGCTCCCTCTAGTGTTTGCTCAGTTGTATTGCATCTAGTTAACTTGTGATCACCACATCCCCCTTTTTCTCTTTAAATATTTTCTGTACATCGTTAAAGAAAATTGTACATCCTGTCCCAGTGTATTTATAGCTCTCCCTCTAGTGTTTGCTCAATTGTATTGTGTCTAGTCAATCTACGATCACCACATCCCCCTTTTTCTCTTTACATCTTGTCTGTACATCGTTAAAGAAAATTATACAAAACAGTTACTTATGATATGCGTATCTATACAAGTGATGGTGCTATTGCATATTTTTACAAAGCCAATGTATTTATGAGTCCAATCTTAATAAAACATTTATGAGTCCAAACGTGATGAATTTGTTCAGTTTTTTTTTCTTTTTGTTGTTGATGACGTGGTGATATTGCTATTGCAACTCCGTTGTGAATGTTGTTGGTGTTCCTTGTTAGTTTAAGTACCCAATGCGTCATCTCGAGGTGTTTGCATGGTCACATCACTGATGTTGACTGGCCTGGACTTTTTTCTGTGCTTGTGGTATTGATTTATTATCTCATCCGCCTTGGATGCTGGTGTGCTTGCTTGTTCTGGAGCAGATGTGAGTTTGTGCGATTCGTTGTCATCCCATGACATGTTTGTAGTCTTGTCATCGTTTTGCAGTGTGCTGTGGCATTGTCCTTCACGTGCCGAGTAGTACCATTGTGTACAAGTCGTTGTTTCATTGCTGTTGTTTCTGTCATTGTCGCTATCTTTGTGCCTGACTTTGTTGTTTGTCTTGTCGCGCTTCATGTTGCTTTTGTTCTTGCTGTTGTTGTTCTCGTTTCTGCTGTGCTTCTTGCTATTGTTGTTGGTCTTTTCGCGCTTCATGTTGCTTCTGTTCTTGCTGTTGTTGTTCTCGTTTCTGCTGTGCTTCTTTTGACTTTTGTTTTTCTTGTTATACTCTATGAGTGTCCCGTGTGGATAATTTGAGTCATTGAGCATTTCGTCTCGAGAGTGGTGCGAATGATCTGATGTTGCATCGGTGCTGGTGACATCAATCATGTGTGGAGGATTTGATTCCTCATGTTTGCTTTCTTGGTGCTCCTCTTCTGGAGTCAAAAACTTCATGATTACAATTGACGTGGTGTCTGTGGACTCTTGGCGCTCCTCTTCTGGAGTCAAAATCTGCATGATTTCAGTTGATGTGGTGTCTCTTGACTCTTGGTGCTCCGCTTCTGGAGTTAAAATCTTCATGATTTCTGTTGATGTTGTCTCACTGAACTCCAGGTGCTCCTCTTCTGGAGTCAAAATCTGCATGGTTTCTTTTGGCATGGTCTCTCTGGACTCCAGGTGCTCCTCTTCTGGAGTCAAAATCTGCATGGTTTCTGTTGGTGTGGTCTCTCTGGACTCCAGGTGCTCCTCTTCTGGAGTCAAAATCTGCATGTTTTCTTTCGGCGTTGTCTCTCTGGACTGTTGGGTGGCCCAACTCTGTGCTTCTGTACAGACAAGCTGAGAACTGTCAGTCTCGCTGTGATCCTGTACGTCGAGTGTGATCACCTTGTCACTGTTTTCGCATGCAGTAGGTAGAGGTACATTGTCTTCTTCTTGTTCATGTGAGCTTGTTAGACTTTCATAGTCTGCTTGTGGTTGCTCAGATACGGCGGGTTGACCTTCATGGTCTTGTTCATGCATGGTGTCAGTGGTTAGATGTACGTTGTCTTCTTCTTGTTCATGTGAGCTTGGTAGACTTTCATAGTCTGCTTGCGGTTGCTCAGATACAGCGGGTTTACCTTCATGGTCTTGTTCATGCATGGTGTTCGCCAGGGAGTGTTTGCTTGCATCCCTGTTGGAGTCTTTCATCACTCGCACTCTGGAGCCTGTCATCGCTCGCTCTGTGGAGTCTTTCTGTGCTCTCTGTGTGGCGTCGTCTTCGTCTTGGGTATTGCTGTCATCCAATGTATCGACGAGCTGCCATGGCATCATGGTATTGGATTCATCTACCATGAGTAGATTCGTGTTGAGCTTTGCAACGGTGTCACTGATGCTGTGATCAGCATATCCAAATAACTCAGCCATCTCTGAGTAGTATTCTTTGAAACCCAAATCATCTTGGTTGGCTTCGTCTACCACGAGTTGATTCGTGTTGAACTTTGCGACCGTGTCGCTGATGCTGTGATTAGCATATCCGACTGACTCAGCTATGTCTGAGTAGAATTCTTCGAAAACCAAATCATCTTGGTTGGATTCTTCTACCACGAGTTGATTCGTGTTGAACTTTGCGACCGTGTCGCTGATGCTGTGATAAGCATATCCGACTGACTCAGCCATGTCTGAGTAGTATTCTTCGAAAACCAAATCATCTTGGTTGGATTCATCTACCACGAGTTGGTTTGTGTTGTACTTTGCGACCGTGTCGCTGATGCTGTGATAAGCATATCCGACTGACTCAGCCATGTCTGAGAGGTAATCTTCGAAAAACAAATCATCTTTTGTTGTTTCGGAATTCTTTTTGTTCTCTTCACTTTGGGTGGTGCAGACTGCTTTTTCCAGGGTGTTGTGCGAGTTATTTTTAACTGCTGGTTTAAGTTCAGGCGTTTTTCTGTGTTCTGAGGCAAGAAAATTTGCTTTTACCACTTTACGGGTCTTGTTTTCAATTTTCGGGCATTTCCCTTTTAAGTGGGCGTGGTCGGGATGCTCAGACGTCATGACGTCACGCGTAGGAATGAGTTGCGCATGCGCAAATCGGCCTTCCTCCTTCACTGTGCGGTTTTGTGTCCATTGCGCATGCGCGGCGTGCGCATGCGCATAACGATCCGCGGCCAAAACTTTTTTAGACTGCGCATGCGATCGGCAACGCGACCTTTTTTTAACTGCGCATGCGCGGCTTCCGGTTCCGGCGCATGCGCAGACGCAATTTGTAGTTCTTTGCTTGCCCGAGACTGCAAAATGTGCTCAGACGCCATTTTTTCGCAGATTTCAGCGATTTTTCTTTCTAAAAGTTGTGAGTTATCTTTTCTTTCCGATCTGGACTGGATTTCAGCGTTTTGGCTGTACTTTTCATTCGTGATTTCTTGTTCTTTTCGTGATTTTTAAAGTTTTGCATCACTCAGTCTCTGTGCAGTTTGGCCTCTGAGCATGCCTTGCTGTGCAAATTCCTTACAGTACTCTTCAAATTTGTTTAGTATCGTTTGTAAGCTGTGTCTGTCTTCACCTTTTGAGTATTTAAATCCATTATAAACTTTCGTAGCTTCATGTCCTTCGATGAGAATTGCTATTTTAATTTCGTCTGAGGCTGCTTCTGCATCATATGCTATGATACCGTAATCGAACCATTGTTTAAACGTTTCCCAGACACTTTTTACATTTCCAGTCGTGTCCAGCTGAAGTGTGAATCCAAGGCACTTCCTCCCATCAGCGATGTCTTCCCAAGTCGAATGTCCAGTAGGAGATTTCCATGCCATTTTGTTCTTTCTGTGTCTGCCACTGAGTTGTCCTGTAGTAAGCGTCTGAAGCCACTCCTGGGTACCATGTGTTGTTCCTCGCGACTTAATAAAGCTCGTAGTCTCAAATGTGGAGAAGAGGCTTTATTGTGAATTCGTTCTCTCTTCAGAGCATTACCTACGGCTACCTCAAGTGCTACTAGCTGGGGTGTCTGTGTCCTGCTCCAAGTTCTGCCCTCTGTGATGTGTGTCCCCACTTCCTGTCCCGGTCTATTTATATGGCTCTCCCGTGCTCCCTCTAGTGTTTGCTCAGTTGTATTGTATCTAGTTAACTTGTGATCACCACAATAGAGATTGCGGATACATTGGTGATCATCTTCCACAATTCTAGGGAAACAAAGGACAACCGAGTGTATAAATCACATAACTTTATTCCACAAGCAGTAAAACAGTTACCCTTAAATTATCCCACTAATTACAGGCCCAAGATTCTCAATAGTACCCGAGCCGATGGACTCATTTGAGCTGCGGGTTCGATTCTGTATCTCAATCTCCTCGGGGTCCTCTTCCGAGAAGATGGGTCTCGCCGCTGCTTCTTTCCGTCTCTGGTCAGTCGTCTCGATTACCTCTGCGTGGAGTCTTCACTGCTGGGCGGTCCGAGGGTTCGATCATTATACCCTTTCCGTGTCCTTCCAGAATGTTCTCTGACCCCAGCCGATGAGATCACAGGGTGAGTGTGGCACCACCCAATGGAGTTACTAATGGCCACTCAGCAGGACACCGGGAATCTGTCCACCGGAGTCCATTTCCCGGTGCATTGTTTGTTATGTAACTTTGTCTATTCAAAACAATCAATCGATGAATAGAGCCAATTATCTCTTGATTGCTGATTGATAGAGCAGAGCAGCTCCAGACATGTGCTGGCAGCTTGTCGGAGTTCAGTGTATTCAGGCTGGTTGCTGGAGCCGCTGTGGCTCCATTTAAAATGGCCAATTTTTAATTTAAAGTCTCTGATTTTATCGAGCCAAAAATACAGGCCACTGCACATTTTACCAGAGGACTGTCCTATGGTGAGACATTGGGGAAACTGGGCCTGTATTCACAGTTGTCTGTGCTAGATTGGGAAATTACAATAAAAGCTATGACGATAGACAGGAAATCACAAGTATTTGAGGAATTGTTACATATTTACATAAAATATAGACTCCCTTAATAAACAAAAATTCAACAGAAGTTTTGCAACCGTGGCTAATAAGCAAAGTTAAAGATTGCATTAGATCAAAGGAAGAGGTTCATAAAGTGGCCAAAATTGTAGTAAGCCTGAGGATTGGGAACTTGGTCATCCTTTGCTGAAAACCAAACCAAGAGACTGATAAAGAAAGAGAAAATAGAATATGAGAGCAAACAGGCGAGAAACATAAAACCGACAGGAAAAGCTCCTCTAGGAATGTGAAAAGGAAAAGATTAGCAAAGACCAATGTGGGTCCATTCCAGGCAGAGACAGGAGAGTTTATAATGGGGAATAAGGAAATGACAGAGAAACTAAACAATGTGTGTCTGTCTTCACGGAGGAAGATACAGAAATTTCCCCCAAACGTGAGAACACCAAGGGACTGGTGAGAATGAGGAACTGAAAGAGATTGGTAATTGTGAAAAATTAGTACTGGAGAAATTAATGTGGTTGAAAATTAATAAATGGTATTTTTTCCATGTATGGAATGCTCTGTCTGGACTGTACGTAGAACAATACTTTTCACTGTACCTCGGTACACGTGGCAATAAAGAAATAAATCAGAAATCTCCAAAAGCTGATGCTCTACATCCCAGAGTGTTGAAAGAGGCGGCTGGAGAGATAGTGGATACATTGGTGATCATCTTTCAAAATTCTATAGATTGGAAGGTGGTAAATGTAAGCCCGTTATTTAAGGAGGGAGAAAGAAAACAGGGAACCACAGACCACAGAGGATGGTAGGACTGTCCTATGAATAGAGATTGGGGAAACTGGGCCTGTATTCACTAGAGTTTTGAAGAATGAGAGGTGATCTCACCAAAACTTCTTAGATACTGAAAGGAATAGTCAGGGTGGGTGCAAGTGAGATGTTTCCCCTGGTTGGAGGGTCTGGAACCAGGGGACACAATTTCAAAATAAGGGGGAAGCCACTTAGGACGGGTCTCGGAGGAGACATTCCTTTACTCAGAGGATTGTGAATCTTTGGAATTCGCTATCCCAGAGGGCTGTGGGAGCTCAGTCATTGAGTGTGTTTAAAGCAGCGACTGACAGGTTTCTAAATACCAATAACACAGGGATATGGGGATAGTGTGGGGGAAAAAGGCATTGGAGTGGATGATCAGCAATGATCGTATTGAATGGTGGAGCAGGCTCGACGGGCTGAATGGCCAACTCCGGCTCCTCTGTTCCAATGATACAAAGATAGGTAGGAAAGTAAATTGTGAAGAGGACATAAGGAGGTTGCAAAGGGATACAGATAGGTGACATGAGTGGGAAAAGATCTCCCCAATCAAGTATTATGTGGGAAAACAGTATCCATTTTGGCAAAAAGAATAAAAAAGCTTATTATCTAAATGGTGAGAGATTGCAGAGCTTTGAGATTCAGAGGGATCTGGATGTCCAAGAGCATGAATCACAAAAGGCTAGTATACAGGTACAGCAAGTAATTAGGAAAGCTAATAGAATGTTATTGTTTATTGTGAGGGGAATTGAATACAAAAGTAGGGAGGTTACGCTTCAGTTATACAGGACATTGGTGAGATCACATCTGGAGCACTGTGTACAGTATTGCTCTCATTTAAGGAATGGTGTCAATGTGTTGGAAGCAGTTCAGAGAAGGTTTACTGGACTCATACCTGGAATTGGAGGCTGGTCTTATGAGGAATGATTGGACAGGCTGGGCTTGTGTCCGATGGAGTTTAGGTGACTTGATGAAATTAAATGAAATGAAAATCGCTTATTGTCACGAGTAGGCTTCCATGAGGTTACTGTGAAAAGCCCCTAGTCACCACATTCCGGTGCCTGTCCGGGGAGGCTGGTACGGGATTGAACCGTATAAGATCCTGAGGGGCCTCGACCGGGTGGATGTGGAAAGGATGTTTCCTCTTGTGGGAGAATCTAGAAATTGGAGTCACTTTAAAAGTAACAGCTTGCCCATTTTTCACAGAGGGTTGCGAGTGTTTGCAACTCTCTTCCTCAAACTCTCTTCATCAAAGGACAGTGGAAGCAGAGACTTTGAATATTTTTATAGCAGATCTGGATAAATTATTGCCAAGTAAGAAAGTGAAAGGTTATCGGGGGGTCGGCGGGAATGTGGAGTTGAGGTTGCAATCAGATCAGCCGTGAACTTATTGAATGGTGGAGCAGGCTCGACGGGCTGAGTGGCCTACTCCTGGAGTGGCATTCTCCCCTACCCGGCGGGGCGGGGGGGCCTGGCATTGGGGAGTGGTGCCAACCACTCTGGCATCGGGCCTCCCCAAAGGTGCGTATTTCTCCGCACCTTTGGGGCCAAGCCCTCATATTGAGGAGCTAGGCCCGCGCCGGAGCGGTTGGCACCACGCCGACTGGCGCGAAAACCCACACCAGCGGCCTTACAGGCCCGCCGCCGAAAGGCCTTCGCCGGTTCGCGCATGTGCCGGTGGTGACGTCAGAGGCAGCTACCGCGGACGTCACCACCGGCGCATGCGCGCTGGGGGATTCTCTTCTGTCTCCGCCATGGCGGAGGCCGTGGCAGCGGCGGAAGGGAAAGAGTGCCCCCATGGCACTGGTCCGCCCACCAATCGGTGGGCCCCGATCGCAGGCCTGGCCACCGTGGGGGCACCCCCTGAGGTCCGATCGCCCTGCGCCCCCCCCCCCCCCCCCAGGACTCCGGGCGCCCACTCGCGCCGCCAATCCCGCCGCCACAGAGGTGGTTCAAACCTCGGCGGCGGGAGAGGTCTCCCAGCAGCGGGACTTCGGCCCATCGCGGGCCGGAGAATCGCCGCAGGGGGCTCGCCGTTCAACGTGGTGCGATTCCCGCCCCCGCCAATTCCCGGGTGGCAGAGAATCTCAAAAGGGAATACCAGGTTGCTGCTGGCAGGGTCAGGAAGGAGCTGGTGGGGGCCGGGGGGGACAGAGGTGAGGTGTTGTCGCTGTGGGGACTGGGTCGGGCAGGGGGTGCTGGCCTGGGGTGGGCAGTCGACGGGCTATGGCTAGTCGACGGGGGAGGGGGGGCGGGACGCCCTCTGATCCGGTTGGTCACTTGGAATGCGAGAGGGTTGAATGTGCCGGTGAAGCGGTCGAGGCTACTGGCTCACCTGAAGGGGCTAAAGGCAGATGTGGCAATGCTTCAGGCGACCCACCTGAAGGTGACGGACCAGGTCCGTCTGAGGAAGGGATGGGTGGGGCAGGTTTTCCACTCTGGGTTGGATGTGAAGAACCGGGGAGTGGCGATTCTGGTGGGGAACAATGTGTTGTTTGAGGCATCGGAGGTGGTGGCGGATAAGGGGGGTAGGTATGTTATGGTTAGGGGCAGGCTACAAGGAGAGAAGGTGGTAGTGGCTAGTGTGTATGCCCCAAATTGGGACGATGCGGGCTTTATGAGGCGTATGTTGGGACGGGTCCTGGATCTGGAGGCGGGAGGTCTGATCATAGGAGGAACTTCAATACGGTGTTGGACCCTTCACTGGATCGGTCCAGCTCTAGGACGGGTAGGAGGCCGGCGGCAGCCAAGGTACTGAGAGGGTTTACGGATCAGATGGGTGGAGTGGATCCATGGAGGTTTGTGAGGCCGAGGGCACGCGAGTACTCTTTCTTCTCCCACGTACATAGGGTCTACTCTCGGATAGATTTCTTCGTGGTGAGTAGGGGACAGATTCCGAGAGTGGAGGAGGCCAAGTATTCGGCCATTGCGATCTCCGACCACGCTCCGCATTTGATAGAGTTGGAGATTGGGGAGGTGCGGGACCAACGTCCGTTGTGGCGGTTGGATGTGGGGTTGTTGGCAGAGGAGGTGTGTAGGAGGGTCCAGGCAAGTATTGAGGGGTACCTCGAGATGAATGATACGGGGGAGGTTCAGGTGGGGATGGTCTGGGAAGCCCTGAAGGCAGTAATCCGTGGGGAGCTGATATCCATCCGGGCACATAGAACATAAGAACATAAGAACTAGGAGCAGGAGTAGGCCATCTGGCCCCTCGAGCCTGCTCCGCCATTCAATTAGATCATGGCTGATCTTTTGTGGACTCAGCTCCACTTTCCGGCCCGAACACCATAACCCTTAATTCCTTTATTCTTCAAAAAACTATCTATCTTTACCTTAAAAACATGTAATGAAGGAGCCTCAACTGCTTCACTGGGCAAGGAATTCCATAGATTCACAACCCTTTGGGTGAAGAAGTTCCTCCTAAACTCAGTCCTAAATCTACTTCCCCTTATTTTGAGGCTATATCCCCTAGTTCTGCTGTCACCCGCCAGTGGAAACAACCTGCCCACATCTATCCTATCTATTCCCTTCATAATTTTATATGTTTCTTTAAGATTCCCCCTTATCCTTCTAAATTCCAACGAGTACAGTCCCAGTCTACTCAACCTCTCCTCATAATCCAACCCCTTCAGCTCTGGGATTAACCTAGTGAATCTCCTCTGCACACCCTCCAGCGCCAGTACGTCCTTTCTCAAGTAAGGAGACCAAAACTGAACACAATACTCCAGGTGTGGCCGCACTAACACCTTATACAATTGCAACATAACCTCCCTAGTCTTAAACTCCATCCCTCCAGCAATGAAGGACAGAATTCCATTAGTCTTCTTAATCACCTGTTGCACCTGTAAACCAACTTTTTGCGACTCATGCACGAGCACTTCCAGGTCTCTCTGCACAGCGGCATGCTTTAATATTTTATCATTTAAATAATAATCCCGTTTACTGTTATTCCTAACAAAATGGATAACTTCACATTTGTCAACATTGTATTCCATCTGCCAGACCCTAGCCCATTCACTTAATCTATCCAAATCCCTCTGCAGATTTCCAGTATCCTCTGCACTTTTCGCTTTACCACTCATCTTAGTGTCATCTGCAAACTTGGACACATTGCCCTTGGTCCCCAACTCCAAATCATCTATGTAAATTGTGAACAATTGTGGGCCCAACACGGAACCCTGAGGGACACCACTAGCTACTGATTGCCAACCAGAGAAACACCCATTTATCCCAACTCTTTGCTTTCTATTATAGGGAGAGGAGTGAGAGGGATAGACTGGTGGGAAAGATGCTGGAGGTGGACAGGAGGTATGCAGAGGCACCAGAGGAGGGACTATTGGGGGAGAGGCGCAGCCTGCAGGCTAAATTTGATTTCCTGACCACTAGAAAGGCGGAGGTACAGTGGAGGAAGGCACAAGGGGCAGTGTACGAACATGGTGAAAAGGCGAGTAGGATGCTGGCTCACCAGCTCCGCAAGCGGGATGTGACAAAGGAAATTGCTGGAGTGAGAGACAAGAGTGGGAATGTGGTGCGGAAGGGGGTAGAGGTGAATGAGGTCTTCAAGGACTTTTACGGGGAACTGTACTGGCCGGAGCCAACGGGGGAGAGGAGGGGAATGGAGAGGTTCCTCGACGGGCTTACTTTCCCGAAGGTGCAGGAGGAGAAGGTGGAGGGGCTGGGTGCGCCGATTGAGCTGGAGGAGCTAGTTAAGGGGATCGGGCAGATGCAGTCAGGGAAGGCACCGGGACCGGATGGGTTCCCGGTGGAATTTTATAAAAAGTTTGTGGATCTAGTGGGCCCCTTGCTGGTGCGGACACTCAACGAAGCGTGGGAGGGGGGGGACTTTGCCCCCGACGATGTCGCGGGCGCTGATCTCGTTAATTTTAAAGAAGGACAAGGACCCCCAGCAATGTGGTTCATACAGGCCCATATCTCTCCTCAACGTGGATGCTAAGGTGCTGGCAAAAATCCTGGCCACCAGGATAGAGGACTGTGCCAGGGGTTGTGCACGAGGACCAGACAGGCTTTGTGAAGGGAAGGCAGTTGAACACGAATGTGCGGAGATTGTTGAATGTCATCATGATGCCGGCGATTGAGGGGGAGGCAGAGATAGTGGTGGCGCTGGATGCGGAGAAGGCCTTCGATAGAGTGGAGTGGGGGTACCTATGGGAGGTGTTGGGGAGGTTTGGATTTGGTGAAGGGTTCATTAGATGGGTACGGCTGCTATATGAGGCCCCGTTGGCGTGCGTGGCCACGAATAGGAGGAGGTCGGAGTTCTTCCGGCTTTACCGAGGGACCAGGCAGGGTTGCCCCCTGTCCCCCTTGTTGTTTACACTGGCAATCGAGCCGCTGGCGATGGCGTTGAGGGATTCAGAGAGGTGGAGAGGCTTGGTGCGAGGTGGAGAGGAACATAGGGTGTCGTTGTATGCCGATGACCTGTTACTGTATGTGGCGGACCCGGTGGGAGGGATGCCGGGAGAGATGGAGTTACTAGCCGAGTTTGGGACCTTTTCAGGTTATAAACTAAATTTAGGCAAGAGCGATGTGTTTGTGGTGCACCCTGGAGACCAGGAGGAAGGAATTGGTAGGCTCCCGCTTAGGCGGGCAGGGGAGAGCTTTAGGTACCTGGGGGTGCAGGTGGCCAGGGACTGGGGAACTCTTCACAAGAATAACTTCACCAGACTTGTAGATCAGATGGAGGAGGAGTTCAAGAGGTGGGACATGCTGCCATTGCTGTTGGCGGGGAGGGTGCAGTCCGTCAAAATGATGGTGCTTCCGAGGTTCTTGTTCCTCTTTCAGTGCCTGCCCATCTTTATCCCCAGGGCCGTCTTTAGGAGAGTGACTAGCAGTATTTTGAGCTTTGTGTGGGCACATAGGACTCCGAGAGGTTTACCACGAGCCCGGTGGTGGCGGCAACCCTAAGAATCTGGGGACAATGGAGACGGCATCGGGGGGAAACAGGGGGCTCGATGGAGGCTCCACTGGGTGGCAACCATCGGTTCATCCCGGGGAACAAGGATGGGGGATTTAGGGGGTGGCAAAGGGTGGGCATCAGTAAATTGTGGGACCTGTTCATTGGCGGGAGGTTCGCGGGCCTGGGGGAACTGGAAGATAAATTTGGCCTAAACTAGGCGACAGGTAGAGGGATTCCCTTTGCTGCCCTCGCAGGGGACGATGGACAGAGTGCTTTCGGGGGTGTGGGTCGGAGAGGGGAAGGTGTCTGACATCTATAAGGTAATGCAGGAGGTGGAGGAGTCGTCAGTTGAGGAGCTGAAGGCTAAATGGGAGGAGGAACTCGGGGAGCAGATAGAGGACGGGACTTGGGAGGATGCCTTGGAGAGAGTTAACTCTTCCTCCTCATGTGCGAGGCTTAGTCTCATCCAATTTAAGGTGCTGCACCGGGCCCATATGTCCGGGACCAGGATGAGTAGGTTCTTCGGGGGTGAGGACAGGTGCACCAGATGTTCGGGGAGTCCAGTGAACCACACCCATATGTTCTGGGCATGCCCAGCACTGGAAGAATTTTGGAAGGGGGTGGCGGGGACTGTGTCGAGAGTGGTTGGATCCAGGGTCAAACCAGGGTGGGGACTCGCGATTTTTGGAGTTGCGGTAGAGCCAGGAGTGCAGGAGGCGAAAGAGGCCGGTGTCCTGGCCTTTGCGTCCCTAGTAGCCCGGCGGAGGATCTTGCTGCAGTGGAAGGATGCGAGGCCCCCAAGTGTGGAGACCTGGATCAGTGACATGGCGGGATTTATAAAATTGGAAAGGGTCAAATTTGCCCTGAGAGGATCAATACAAGGGTTCTATAAACGATGGCAGCCTTTTCTGGACTTCCTGGCTCAAAGATAGGTAACTTGGTCAATAGCAGCAGCAACCGGGGGGGGGTTCATTATTGTAGTGTCTATTCTGTAACTTTACAATGTGTTAATCTGCATTGTTGTTAAAATGCTGTGTTGTTCATGGAGGTGGGGCGAATGTATATGATTGTTAATATTATTGTTATTTTTGGTATTTTTCTAAGGTGAGTCATTGTTGTATAAAATCAAAATTTTTTCAATAAAAATTATTGAAAAGAAAAAATGTATCCACTATCTCTACAGCCGCCTCTTTCAACACTCTGGGATGTAGAGCATCAGCTTCTGGGGATTTATTAACTTTCAACCACGTTAATTTCTCCAGTGCTACTTTTTCACTGATACTAATCTCTTTCAGTTCCTCGTGCTCACTGGTCCCTTGGTTCTTTAGAGTGTTTTGAGGACAATTTCTGTATCTTCCTCCGTGAAGACAGACTCACATTGTTTAGTTTCCCTGCCATTTCCTTATTCCCCATTATAAACTCTCCTGTCTCTGCCTGGAATGGACCCACATTGATCTTTGCTAATCTTTTCCTTTCACATTCCTATAGAAGCTTTTCTAGTCGGTTTTTATGTTTCTCGCCAGTTTGCTCTCATATTCTATTTTATCTCATTTTTTAATAAACATTTTATTGAGGTTTTTTTGGGCATTGAAACAGCAGCAATATAAGCAATGTACATAAAAATATAAACATAGTGCAAATACCACCTCCCTCCCCCACAGGTCCCACCATTACTTAACCCCCTAATCTACGCTAACCATAGAAATGGTCATAGCTCCCCTCCCCTTTCTGCTGATGATTCATTCTCCGCAAAGAAGTCGACGAACGGTTGCCACCTCCCGGCGAACCCGAACAGAGACCCTCTCAAGGCGAACTTGATTTTCTCCAGAGAAAGCCAGTCATGTCCGATAGCCAGGTCTCCGACTTCGGGGGCCTCGAGCCCCTCCATGCCAGTAATATCCGGCACCGGGCTACCAGGGGAGCAAAGGCCAGAACGTCCGCCTCTTTCTCCTCCTGGATTCCCGGATCCTGTGACACCCTGAAAATTGCCACCTCTGGACTCAGTGCCACCTTCGTATTTAATACTGTGGACATGGTGTCGGCAAACCCCTGCCAAAATCCCCTCAGCCTTGGACATGTCCAGAACATGTGGACATGGTTCACTGGCCCCCCCGCACATTTCACACACCTGTCTTCCACCCCAAACAATCTGCTCATCCGGGCCACTGTCATGTGAGCCCGGTGAACGACCTTAAATTGGATCAGGCTGAGCCTGGCACATGTTGCGGTTGCGTTGACCCTACTCAGCTCGTCCGCCCAAAGGCTCTCCTCTAACTCTCCCCCCAGCTCCTCCTCCCACTTTCGCTTCAGCTCCTCGGTCTGCGTCTCCTCTGAAACCATAAGCTCCTTATAAATGTAAGAAACGCTCCCCTCACCTATCCAACCTCTGGAGACCATCCTATCCTGAATCCCCCTGAGTGGCAGGAGTGGGAAGGTTGATACCTGTCTATGCAGAAATTCCCGCACCTGCAAATATCGAAATTCATTTCCCCCCGCCAATGCAAACTTCTCCTCCAGCGCCCTCATACTCGGGAAGCTTCCTTCTATAAACAAGTCCCCCATCCTCTCAATCCCTGCTCTCTGCCAAATTCGAAACCATCCGTCCATCCTCCCCGGGGCAAAACGGTGATTATCTCAGATTGGGGACCATACCGATGCCCCCTCTGCTCCCACATGTCTCCTCCACTGCCCCCAGACTCTCAAGGCCGCCACCACCACGGGGCTGGTGGAGCACCGCACGGCGGGAATGGCAGAGGTGATGTTACCAACGCCCCCAGACTTGTGCCCTTGCAAGAAGCCGCGTCCATGCGCACCCATGCCGGCTCCCCCCCACCAGCCACCTCCTCACCATGGCTATATTAGCTGCCCAGTAATAATTGCAGTAATAATTGCTAAAGTTCGGCAGCACCAGCCCACCATCCCCCCTGACTCCGCATAAGCATTGCCCTCTTCACTCACGGGGACTTGCCCTCCCATACAAAGCCCACAATAACTTTACTGACCCGCTTAAAAAAGGACCGCGGGATGAAGATAGGGAGACATTGAAGAACAATCAGGAATCTCGGGAGGACCATCATTTTCACGCTTGGACTCTGCCCGCCAGAGACAACGGGAACGCATCCCATCTCCGGAAGTCATCTTCCGTCTGATCCACCAACCGGGCCAAGTTCAATGTATGTAGCCAGCCCCAATCCCACGCCACCTGGATATCTAGGTACCTGAAACTGTCCCCCTACTACTCTGAACGGCAGTTCCCCCAGTCGCCTCTCCTGATCCCTCGCCTGGCCGACAAACATCTCGCTCTTCCCCATATTGAACTTATACCCTGAAAAGCAGCTGAATTCCCCCACAATTCCCATAATTTCTGCCATCCCCTCAATTGGATTCGAAACATACAAAAGCAGGTAATCCGCATACAGTGAGATTCTGTGCTTTCCCCCTCCCCCGGACGAGCCCCTTTCAGCCCCTTGAGGCCCTCAGAGCAATTGCCAGCGGCTCTATAGCAAGTGCAAACAGCAGTGAGGAGAGGGGGCATCCCTGTCTCGTCCCCCCCTGTGCAGTCTAAAGTAGTCCAAAGTCGTCCTGTTCGTCTGTACACTTGCCACATGCCGGGTACAGCAACCTGACCCAGTCAATAAAGTCCCTCCCAAATCCGAACCGCCCCAGGATCTCCCAAAAATAATCCCACTCAACCCGGTCAAAAGCTTTCTCCGCATCCATCGCGACCACTACCTCCACCTCCCTACTTTCTGGGGGCATCATGATCATGTTTAACAGCTTTCATACATTGGCCACGAGCTGCCTGCACTTAACGAACCCCGTCTGATCCTCCACAATAACGATCGGCACACAATCCTCAATCCTGGAGGACAAAAGTTTGGCCAGCAGTTTGGCATCTACGTTCAACAGGGAAATCGGCCCGTAGGACCCACATAGCTCCGGGTTCTTGTCCCATTTCAGGATAAGCGAAATCGTGGCCTGTGACATCGTCTGGGGCAGAACCCCCCTTTCCCTTGCCTCATTAAACACCTTCATCAGCACCGGTCCCAATATCCCGGAGAACTTTTTATAGAACTCCGCTGGGTACCCATCCAGTCCCGGGCCCTTACCTGCCTGCATGGCCTTCAGACCCTCCACTATCTCTTCCAACCCAATCGGGGCCCCCAGTCCTTCTACCAGCTCCCCATCCACCTTCGGGAATGTCAGCCCCTCCAGGAAGTGCCTCATCCCCTCCGGCCCCGCAGGGGGTTCTGACCTGTACAACCTGCTGTAAAAATCCCAAAACGTCTTACTAACCCCTACCGAGTCCCCAACTAAGTTCCCATCCCCGTCGATAACTTTCCCTATTTCTCTAGCTGCCTCCCTCTTTCTGAGCTGCTGTGCAAGCATCATACTGGCCTTCTCACAATGCTCCCCTCGCCTTTCTGAGCTGTTCCACTGCCCTCCCTGTGGGTAACAAGCTAAACTCCGCATGTAGTCTCCGTCGTTCCCTTAAATGCCCTTTCTCTGGAGTCTCCACGTACCTCCTGTCGACTTGTAGGATCTCTCTCACCAGTCGGTCTGTTTCTGCCCTGTCTATCCGGTCACTGTGAGCCAGGATCGAGATCAGCTCTCCTCTCACCACTGCCTTCAGCGCTTCCCAGAGCACTGCTGCTGAGACCTCCCCCGTATCATTCACCTGCGGGTAATGCAGCATGAATTTCCTCAGCCTCTCACACACCGCTTCGTTCGCCAACAGCCCCACATCCAACCTCCATTGCGGGCGCTAATTGCTATCTTTACTCACCTGCAGGTCAACCCAGTATGGAGCTTGGTCCGAGATTGTAATCGCCGAATACCCCGTGTCCACCACCCCTGCCAGCAAGGCCCTACCCAAAACAAAGAAATCGATCCGAGAGTATACCTTATGTATGTGGGAGTAGAAAGAAAACTCCTTCACCGTCGGCTGCCTAAATCTCCATGGATCCACCCCCCTCATCTGCTCCATGAACCCTTTCAGTTCCTTTGCCATTGCTGGTACCCTGCCCGTTTTCAAGCATGATTGATCCTTTAATACAGTTATTGATTGATCAATAACTGTATTAAAGACCCCTCCCAGGATCACTTTGTGCGAGTCCAGGTTCTATTTTCTCTTTATCAGTTTCTTGGTCCTCCATTGCTAAATTCTAAAACAAGTTCCCAGTCCTCAGACTCACTACTATTTTTGCCTCTTTATGAGCCTCTTCCTTTGATCTAATGGAATCTTTTCTTGTTCGCCGCGGTTGCATCACTTTTCCTGTCTCAGATTCCCTGAGAGAGAAAGAGAAGAGAGAACGAAATGCAGCCCTGGATGTAATTGAAGCAGAAACAATAACAGCAGAATCCATCACTGTGATCAACTGTGAACCTGTTGGTGTCTCAGCAGGGACGAGAAAACACAGAATCCCTTCCCACACTGGGAGCAGGTGAACGGCCTCTCCCCGGTGTGAACTCGTTGATGTCTCCGCAGGTCAGATGACTGAGTGAATCCCTTCCCACACTGAGAGCAGGTGAACGGCCTCTCCCCAGTGTGAACTCGCTGGTGTGTCAGCAGGGTGGATAAGTAAGTGAATCCCTTCTCACACTGATAGCAGGTGAACGGCCTCTCCCCGGTGTGAACTCGTTGATGTCTCCGCAGGTCAGATGTCTGAGTGAATCCCTTCTCACACTCAGAGCAGGTGAACGGCCTCTCCCCAGTGTGAACTCGCTGGTGTCTCCGCAGGCTGCTTGACTGAGTGAATCCCTTCCCACACTCGGAGCAGGTGAACGTCTTCTCCCTAGTGTGAACTCTCTGGTGTGTCTTAAGTTTGCTTGACTGAGCGAATCCCTTCCCACAATGGAAGCAGGTGAATGGCCACTCCCCAGTGTGAATTCGCTGGTGTGACTTCAGGTTTTCGAAACGAGTGAATCCCTTCCTACACTGAGAGCAGGTGAATGGCCTCTCGCCAGTGTGAATACGTCGATGAATCTCCAGTTTAGATGGGACTCTGTATCCCTTCCCACAGTCCCCACATTTCCACGGTTTCTCCATGTTTTGGGTCAACTCGTGTCTCTCCAGGTTAGACAATCAGTTGAGGCCTC
This sequence comes from Scyliorhinus canicula, assembly GCF_902713615.1. NCBI lineage: Eukaryota > Metazoa > Chordata > Chondrichthyes > Carcharhiniformes > Scyliorhinidae > Scyliorhinus > Scyliorhinus canicula. The sequence continues at coordinate 125,745,997 of NC_052162.1, forward strand.
GTTCACACACAGAACACGTGTACGGTCTCTCCCCGCTGTGAATGGTGTATTGTTTTTTCAGGTTGTGTAACTGGTTAAAGCTCTTTCCACAGTCAGTGCTCTGGAACACTCTCACTCTGGTGTGTGTGACTCGGTGCTTCTCCAGCCACACTGATGTTTAAACTTTGTTGAAGTCAACAGGTCGGGCAAACATTTCTCATAGATTTAATGGTCGATGTACCAAGTAACTCTATCAGATCTAGACGTGATGTTTGAGATTTCTGTCTGTAAATCCTATCCTTTTCACATCCTGTAAAAGGAGTTTACAAAAGACATCACTGTCAGGATAGAAATTCAGAACAGATTATTTTAATTTCTCAGGAACATTCTTTCCTCTCTCATTCCCCAAAAGCTGTAAATCTCCATCCCACACACTCTCCCTCCATTCTCACTCTGCTGTATCTAATATTCACCCTCCCAATTCTCCTGAAGGTGCTGATTCAGGCTGATTGACAGATCCAAGCTCACTGCTTCCTGTCCTGGACACAGAGACCATAACAAATAGGAGCTGCAGTTGGCCATTCAGCCCATCAAGCCTACTCGACTATTCAATGAGATCATTGGCCAATCTACCTCAGCACCATTTTTCCACACTATCCCCCATATCCCTCGATATCTTCAATAGCGAGAAACCTATCAATCTCGGTCTAAAAATACTTGATGACTGAGGCTCCACAGTCCTCTGGGGTAGAGAATCCCAAAGCTTCAGCACATTGTCTTTAAATTCATTGCCGGGGGCAGCACGGTAGCACAGTGGTTAGCACTGCTCCCCTCAGTGCCGATGACCTGGGTTCGATCCCGGTGCCGAGTCACCGTTCATGTGGAGTCTGCACATTCTCCCTGTGCCAGCGTGGGTCTCACCTCCACAATATAAATCGATGTGCAGAGTCGGTGAATTGGCCACGCTAAATTGCCCCTTAATTGAAAAAAAAAGAATTGGGTACTCTAAATTTCAATTTTGTTTGAAGGACAATTAAGTGTCGGAGCCAGATATGTAATTAAAGCATCATAAAAAGTGTGGGCTAATGTAATGTTATTTGGATGAAGGGGATTCCCTGTGGAGTTAATTAGATTTCAGCTTGGTGAAATGATGTCAGTACTGGGAGGAGCCAAGCTGGAATGATGAGGGCCTTGAGCAAGGTGCTAAACAGCTTAAAGCCAGCACGCATGGCAGAGAAAGTTTTAAAAAATGCAAATAGTTGAAATAGACAAAGATAGAAACAGCGTAACGTTCTTTTTAGACTTTGAGCAGAATGCAACATGTGTTTTTTGAAATGTTTGGCAGTCTTGGGCATGATGCGAAGTCGCGGTATTAAATGTAACACATCTATTTTGTTAAACGTGAGACAATGCTTTGTAATTGACATGCGCTGGAGAGACGGATTAAAATGTTTAAAGTCTCGGAACGGCAGTTGCAAATAACACCGTAAGAAGTCTTACAACACCAGGTTAAAGTCCAACATGTTTGTTTCAAACACTAGCTTTCGGAGCACTGCTCCTTCCTCAGGTGAATTCAGAAGACCATTCGGCCCATCGAGTCTGCACCGGCTCCTGGAAAGAGAACCCCACTTAGGCCCACACCTCCACCCTATCCCCGTAAACTAGTAACCCCACCTAACCGGAGGGCAATTTAGCATGGCCAATCTATCTAACCTGCACATCTTTGGACTGAGAGGAAACTGGAGCACCTGGAGGAAACCCACGCAGACACAGTGAGAACATGCAGACTCCACACAGACAGTGAACCAAGGTGGGAATCGAACCTAGGACCCTGGGGCTGTGAAGCAACTGTGCTAACCACTGTACTAGCATGCCGTACCTGTCTGATGCATTGTTTAAAGTATGGGACTCCTTCACAAATACATAGGCTCCAATTTGACTGACTTGCTCCTCCTGAGCTTTCCATGAGTGGATTCAATTTAATTTAGGCTGGGAGTAGGGCACAGTGGTTAATGCTGCTACCTCACTGGTTTAGCTCACTGAGCTAAATCGCTGGCTTTTAAAGAAGACCAAGCAGGCCAGCAGCATGGTGCGATTCCCGTACCAGCCTCCCTGGACAGGCGCCGGAATGTGGCAACTAGGGGCTTTTCACAGTAACTTCATTGAAGCATACTCGTGACAATAAGCGATTTTCATTTTCATTTCATTTTCAGCACGAGGGACCCAGGTTCAATTCCAGCCTTGGGTTGCTGTCCGTGTGGAGTTTGCATATTCTCCTAGTGTCTTTGTGTGTTTCTTCCGGGTTCTCCGGTTTCCTCCCACTGCTCAAAGATGGGCAGCTAAAGTGGATTGGTCACACTAAATTGCCCCTTAGTGTCCAAGATGTTTAGGTTAGGTGGGTTGACCATGATCAATACACCGGGTTACGAGGATAGGATGGGGAGTGGGCCTCAGTGAAGGGCTATTTCTGAGGCTCAGTGCAGACTTGAGGGGCGAATGGCCTTCTGCACTATAGGAATTCTACGTCATTATGTTATGTTATTCATTTTAATTTGATTTTGCTATTCGTCTGGTTGTAATATTCGTCTCTCCTTAAATATCAGCCATCTCTTGGGGAAACCAGCCCTTTAATTGTGAACATTAGGAAAGAGACCATCCTTTTAGCCAGACAAATAAATGTGTCAAGCTGAGGGAGCAAAGGATGTCAATGTCTTTTAGAGAGAGAAGAGAGAGAGAGAGACCTGGGCCAAGCTTTCCAGAGTCTGCACCCTCCCTGGATTCACTTCCTTTCCCTTCAGTTGCTGCAAGTGGCCAATTGACTCTCAGAATGTGAAAAGAAATGGAAGGGGGAGAAAATAAAGTGTTTTACTCACAGATGTTAGAGACAGGAGGCGGTTTAGTCTGTGTGAGGTCCCAGGTTTCCTCATTGTCCAGCTTCCGCATTCAGACAACGGGGGAGTTGCTTGGATGGGGAAGAGAGTCCTTCCGGTTTAACAACTCTTCCAATTGGTCAACAACTTTCCTGCGCACGCATAAGAATCTGCGGTGACGTCTCCGGGTTCCAGTGCGCAGGCCCGGCGCGCGGACCCAGCAGCACCACCCACTCATTGTTCCCCCTCCTCCAGACAAGGTTTCCAGGCAACCGGCTGATAGCTCCGGCCAGAGCGAGAAGCCTCTCGGTGATTTTCCCTCCCCCCGGCCCGGGACTGCGCATGTCCAAGAGTGAGGAGAGAGTGCGCATGTGTGAGGGAAAGCCCACCCCTGACCTTCGTGCTGAGGTGTTGACCAATGGGAAGAGATAGGACTGGAAGGACTCTGCACCTCCAGCGAATCAGCGCGCGTGCTTTGTGTGAATGGAGATTGAGCTTCACACTGACTGAACTCTCCTGTCTCCAACATCTGTGAGTAAAACATTTTCTTTTCTCCCCCTTTCCATTTCTTTTCTCATTCTCACCTTCAATTGGTCACTTGCAGCAACTGAAGGGAAAGGAAGTGAATGCAAGTGCACATTCTGGAAAGGTTGGCCCAGGTCTCTCTCTCTCTTAAAGACATTGACATCCTTTGCTCCCTCAGCTTGACACATTTATTTGCCGAGACTCTCTCTGAAGCTCAAATACTACAACTATAAATCACCCGTGAGCCCTGCCCAGCCTGTAATATAACAGGGGCCAGTTTCACTCAGTTGTTTGGACAGCTGGTTTGTGATGCAGAGCGAGGCTTCAATTCCCAGCTGAGGTTATTCATGAAGGCACCACCTTCTCAACCTTGTCTCTTGCCCGAGGTGTGTTGATCCTCAGGTTAAATCATCACCAGTCAGATATACCCCTCAAAGGGGAAAGCAGCCTGTGGTCATCTGGGAACTTGGCGACTTTACCCTTCATCTAACAATTGAATCCACTCGATATAATCCTCACTCAATCCGAAGCCTCGAACCGTATGCACCAGATAATTCGACTCGAGCGAAAGCTTTCTCTGCATCGAAGGAGATCACCAGCCCATCCACTGTGTATTTCTGAAAAGCCTGAATCACATTCAGCAACCTTCCAACATTGTTACTGGAAAGTCTCCCCCCCCCCCCCCCCCCCCCCCCCCCACACGATTGTTAGAAGGATGTCCTCCAGCCTTCTCAGCAAAACTTTAGATCGTAATTTGAAGTCAAGCTTCAAAAGAGATATTGGCCAATAAGAGGCACACTCTTCTGGGTCCTTCAGAATCAAAGAGATATTAGCCTCCCGAAGAGTCGATGACAGCATCCCTGAGTCAAAAAAGTGACAATACATACCCATCAATGTGTCCAACAACAAATCCTCAAGCCCCCGATAAAACTCACACCCACAGCCATCCGGTCCCGGTGCTTTATCCGGCTACAGTTCCTTCATGGCCTTTGAGAACTCTTCCCTAGAAAGGGGAGCATTAAGAGGCTCACGCTGGCTTTCTGAGGCCTCTGAAAGCTTCAGGGAAGAGAATAAATGCTCCATATCCAGCAACACTTCACCAGACTTCAGAGACTTTATAATCCTGCTTAGAATTCCCCAAATCCCTGTTTATCTCCTCTGTCTTCACAACCCTCCCCCATGCCGCACAGGGGGAATTGTTCCAATGTCGAACATTTTCTTTGTCAAACAAGTCAAGTATTTGTTCGGTTTATTCCCAAACTCGTACAACGTCTGCCTAGCAAACCTTTCTCGACCTGCTGCATCAATAGGGAATCCAAAGCCACTCTTGCCGCATTAACCTCCTTCAGCAATAGCTTATTCGAGATCTCCTTATAATTCTGCTCGGCCTTCGTGAAACAAACCCCCAGACGTTGCTGGTTCTTCAGCATCCGAGCATAAACTTTACATGTCTCCCAAAAAATTTAAGGCAACACGGTAGCATGGTGGTTAGCATAAATGCTTCACAGCTCCAGGGTCCCAGGTTCGATTCCCGGCTGGGTCACTGTCTGTGCGGAGTCTGCACGTCCTCCCCGTGTGTGCGTGGGTTTCCTCCGGGTGCTCCGGTTTCCTCCCACAGTCCAAAGATGTGCGGGTTAGGTGGATTGGCCATGCTAAATTGCCCGTAGTGTCCTAAAAAAAGTAAGGGGGGGGGGGGGTTGTTGGGTTACGGGTATAGGGTGGATACGTGGGTTTGAGTAGGGTGATCATGGCTCGGCACAACATCGAGGGCCGAAGGGCCTGTTCTGTGCTGTACTGTTCTATGTTCTAAAATGGAGGGGGGAATACAAGGGGTCGCGTTAACCCAAAGAAAGAACTCAAACTCATTCTAAAAATGATTCATAAATGAAGTATCGTTGATCAGAGTGACAGCAAACCTCCACATTCTCAACCTGGGGATGAACGCTCGAGTAGAAATTCCAGAGAAACAGGGGGATGGTCCACAATCGATGTTCACTACGGTGCAAGAAGACACCAGGTGTCGGATCGACCTTGAGATAAAAATGTTGTTGATTCTATTATGACATTGATTATGACATAGGGGCTGTTTAGCACAGGGCTAAATCGCTGGCTTTGAAAGCAGACCAAGGCAGGCCAGCAGCACGGTTCGATTCCCGTAACAGCCTCCCTGAACAGGCACTGGAATGTGGCGACTAGGGGCTTTTCACAGTAACTTCATTTGAAGCCTACTTGTGACAATAAGCGATTTTCATTTTTATTTCATTTCATTAGGGCTTGAAAGAAGGTAAAATCTCCGCACCTCTGGTGCAAAGTTCTCCAAATATCCACATAACCCACCTCCTCGCAAGTAAACGCCAACGGCCTAGCTTGCAGCATGAGGTGGTGGGATGAGGGGGGATCCTGGTAACCGGAAGCATATCTACCAGCGGATTTAAGGGACAGTTGAAGTCACCAACCACAAAAGAGTTTGTTGAAACTAACTCTGCAAAATTCGCAAAAGCCTTAGTAATTTGGGGATCCATAAACATTCATTATTGAAACAACATCTCCATGCACCGAACCTCTAATGATCACATATCCACCTCCTTTGTCCTTGGTGTAGGTTTCAATCTGAAAAGTGATATTTTTATTAATAAAGATTGCCACACGAAATGGAACCCCTCTTTCCCACACCACTCCTTTAGCCACGTCTTTACTTCCCTAATTTTCTCATCCCTATGCCGATTTTCCTGCGAAATACTTTTTTCAGAGAGATTGCAGGAAGGATTACTTTGTTCATATGGGGAGGGAAGGTGGCCAGAGTTAGAAAGGTGCTGCGACAGAGGGGAAGGCAGGCAGGGGGTTTGGGTCTTCCAAACCTGATGTATTACTACAGGGTAGCGAATGTGGAGAAGGTGCGGAGCTGGGTCAGAGGGGTTGATTCCCAGTGGGTCAGAATGGAGGAGGGTTTGTCCCAAGGGGTCGGGATTGAAAGCACTAGCAACAGCGCCGCTCCCGATAGCTCCGGGGAAATACTCAGGGAGTCCAGTAATAAGAGCTTCATTGAGAATTTGGAGACAGTTCTACCAACACTTCGGGTTGGAGGCAGGATCAAGGAAAATGTCGATTCGGGGGAACCACAGATTTGAGCCAGGAGGTGGGATGGAAATTTTCGGAAATGGGAAGAGAAGGGGATTAAGACACTAAAAGATTTTGTTTCTTAGGGGTCGGTTTGCAGGACTGAAGGAGCTGGAAGCGAAGTATGGGCTGGAGCAGGGAGAAATGTTTAGATCTATGCAGATTCGAGATTTTGCCAGAAAGGAGATACAGAGCCTCCCGGTGGAGCCGGCCTCCACATTGCTGGAGGAGGTGCTGACGACAAGGGGACTGGAGAAGGGGGCAGTGTCAGCCGATTACAGAGCTATTTCGGAAGAGGAGAAGGCACCACTGGAGGGGATCAAAGCAACGTGGGAGGAAGAATTGGGAGAGGGTGTGGAGGAGGGGTTCCGGTGTGAGGTGCCCCGGAGAGTGAATGCCTCCACCTTGTGCGCGAGGTTGGGGCTGATACAGCTGAAGGTGGTATACAGAGCATACCTTATGAGGGCGAGGATGAGCCGATTCTTTTGAAGGAGTAGAGGATGTGTGTGAACGTTGCGGGGGGGGGGGGGGGGGCGCTAATCACGTTCATATGTTTTGGTCCTGTCCAAAGCTAGGGGAGTACTGGAAGGAGGTTTTGAGGGTAATTTCTAAAGTAGTGGATGTGAAACTGGACCCGGGCCCCCAGGAGGCCATATTCGGGGTGTCGGACTGGCCAGGGTTGGAAACGGGTGCGGAGGCAGATGTTGTAGCCTTCGCCTCGTTGATCGCCCGAAGGCAGATCCTGATGGGTTGGACAGCAGCCTCTCCAGCCTGTGCCCTGGCGTGGCGGGGGGGACCTGTTGGAATTCTTGACTCTTGAGAAGGTTAAGTTTGAACTGAGGGGAAGGATGGAGGGGTTCTACAATTCATGAGCATTATTCATTATGCACTTTCAAGAACTGGATAACATTGAACATTAGTTGGGCCGAGTGGGTGAGAGGGTTGGGGGAGGGACGCGGTGTGTGTTAATGGCGACTATGGGCGATTCCTCATTCCTTTTGTCATTTGTTTATGTGAACATGTGAGCTAATGTTTGGGGTTTGATGGGAGGATGGGATCGTTCTTATTGAAATGGGGATTGACATATTTGTTTCTGATTATTGTTGGTGGGTGTAAATTTGGGAGAAAAGAGGAGAATAAAAAACTATTTTAAGAAAAACTGACTCTCAACATGTTTTATCACCCAAATGTACTGGGGAGTTAAAATCGGATTGGCTGCCAAACTCGGCTTATCTTTGTTTTGGAACAGACTGACCTAAACATGGGCTGCTTACTTTCAAACCTATCTCTTGAATCCTAGCGGTTTGATTTTTTTCAAATCAGAGTTTCACATTAGATGAAGTTTAGTTTCCTATGCAAACTAATTGTAAACATTTTTTTAGAACTAAACCCAATTAAAAGAACTCTAATTAGCATCTCAAATGGAACAGTAAATTCATTTGTTACATTTTTAACTATAACTGTTGCTAACTCACCAGTACAAGGGAGGGGAGAATATATGACTGAATGTTTAGGGCAGCCTCCCCCTTGGTAATCGCAGGAGGAGCTGTACTTGTCCTTATCAACTTGCTTTGAATGACCTTGGCTTAATGTTTGCAAAAATGCTTTTTCACAGACAGAGTTTTCCTTTGAGACACAAGCCTGGATTTCATTTCCAACCGTCCAGCTGAATTATCGCTCAGTTTCCTGTGTCTTCAGGCAGGTAAAGTGACACCATTGCCATTCCTCAGCAAATTTGTGTTCCTTCAGGATTAGCCTTACCCTGTGGGTTTACTAAATGACTCTCCTTTTCCTTCAATTCTCAATATCTATTGGTTCTGGCCACAGGGAGATGAGGCTCAGTATCCTCGGCCCAAGGGCGGTTGGTGATTGTGTTTTATCCACTGGGGCGGCCCCACCCTATCTGCCCAACTGTGTTGCTGCAAACTGCAGCCACCGGCTGGGCTGGATTGTCTCATTCCTTTGTCTAATTATTCACTAAATATAGGCTGCTCATAATTATTACCCCTTTTGTTCTCTATCCTTCTTCTGACCCACCCGCCAGCTTTCCTGTTCCCCAGCCGTAAGGTGTGGGTCCCAACCATCTTTCTGCATTAACTGAGATTGATGTTCCGCTATGAACCCTGTGATGGAGCTCACGGCTCCTCAATCGGAACCCGGAACATTCCCTTTCTTTTTGTATTCGGCATTATTTATTTATTTATTTTCAGACACGATGGAGGGAGAAATATAACAAATAGACAAAGGGAAAGAAAATGCAGTGAACTATGCGGCTTTAACCAGACACTCGAGTGAGCGTTGCCCCACATCCGTCGCTACTAATCCGTCAGTCACATCAGAGTAGCTTCAACCAAAATGGTCGGCCTGCGTTCATTCCCTGGTGCGTGGTTTCAGACAGACACTTGAATGAGCGTCAGTCACGCCTGTGGAGTTTCATCAACGTTGGTCACAGCGAGACATAGTGTTAGAGCGAGGAGGGCCAGGCACGTCGAGGATCACTGAGGGCACTGGGCGCGGGGGTGGTGGGGGCACTGGGCGCGGGGGGGGGGGGGCACTGGGCACGGGGGTGGGGGGGGCACTGGGCGCGGGGGTTTGGGGGGCACCACCACCAGGAGTGGGATAATGTACAGCACAATAAACACCTCTTTGCACAAACATCATGACATTGTGACGCCTGTCACCTTCTTCTGCAATGCGGGCTGACCCCCGGTCCTTTTGCCCATATCTCCAGGCATTCCCCCCCCACCACCCGACGTGGCACCCACCCACCCTCTGGCTGTGGGCATGTCCCTGAGGCTCTGTCCCATCCCCTGGGTGTGTGGATGCTGTGTGTATGCTCTTGCCTCCCGCAGTGTTCAGGCAGAGTGTCCAGGCATCAAGGTTTGATTGAAATGCCCGGCAATGACTCCCACATGCTACAAGGCCTGCCCACCCACGGGAATCCACTTGGCATCTGTGAAGGGCTCACTTTAAGGGCTCACAATTGCCCATTCCCTATCAGCAATAGCCTTCAGCCACGCAGCCAGATGCCTCAGCAATCGGTGGGGGTAACGGGTGGCCGTTGGGGTAGACGGGCAGGGACAAGGGTTACCCCTGGAATGGGAACACATGATCCAGGGGTTGGCATGGTGGTGCCCAAGTGGTTGCCACCCCCAGAGCCTTCCCCCTCCCCACCCCATGGTGACCCACCCCTGCGGAAAGTCCCCCACCCCCGAGTACTGGGTCAGCATGCCCAGCGGCCCCGGGCTCTTTGCCTGTGAGCAAAGATGGCTACTCACCTCCTCGGCTCACCACAGGAGGCCTTCTGCCTGGTTCAAGCTTTTCAAAAGAAATACTAATCGGTGCCAGCGTGAGCACTTGCTGGAGAGGCCGCTGACTGATGGGAGGCCGTTGGATCTGGGATGTCTCGTTAATTGTATGGAAATGGGGCTGAAGTGGTGGTGATTGGTTTCTCGCCTCGCTCTGGCGAGATCCTGATTTCGCCAAGGGGAGCGGGCTGGTTGCATCGTAAACTGTTTGGAACCTGGCACGGATCTCGTTTTTGGCATTTCCCGCTATTCAGCGGCTTCGTTACTCTTGATCAAGAGCTCAACAAGGCTGGAGAATCGCGCCCAGAGTCTATAGTGTCAGCAGTGGCTCAGTGGGCAGCTCTCTCACCTCTGAGTCAGAAAGTTGTAGGATCAACTTGTTTATAGACGGGAAATTTGCGAACCTGGGTGACCCAGAGGGGAAGTTTGGGCTCCCCGGGGAACACCTTTAGGTACATGCAGGTAAGGGCGTTTGTCAGGCGGCAGGTGGCGGAGTTCCCTCTGTTGCCGCCGCGTGGGGTCCAGGACAGGGTGGTCTCGGGGGTGTGGGTTGTAGAGGGGAGGATTTTGGAAACGTATCAAGTGATGCAGGAGGTAGACGAGGCCTCGGTGGAGGAGCTGAAGGGTAAAAGGGAAGAGGAGCTGGGTGAGGAGATTGAGGAGGGGACGTGGGCGGATGCTCTAGGAAGGGTGAACTCCTCCTCTTCTTGTGCGAGGCTTAGCCTCATACAGTTCAAGGTACTGCATAGGGCTCACATGACCAGGACAAGGATGAGTCGGTTCTTTGGGGGCGGGGACAGGTGTATTAGGTGCTCAGGGAGCCCAGCAAACCATGCCCATATGTTCTGGGCATGCCCAGCGCTGGGGGAATTTTGGAAGGGTGTATCAAGGACGGTGTCGAGGGTGGTAGGATCCAGGGTCAATCCGGGCTGGGGGCTCGCAATATTCGAAGTTGCAGAGGAGCCGGGAGTGCAGGAGGCGAAAGAGGCTGGTGTTCTGGCCTTTGCGTCCCTAGTAGCCCGGTGGAGGATTCTTCTTCAGTGGAAGGATGCGAGGCCCCCAAGCGTGGAGGCCTGGATCAACGATATGGCGGGGTTCATTAAATTAGAGAGGGTGAAATTTGCCCTAAGGGGATCGGTGCAGGGGTTTTTCAGGAGGTGGCAGCCATTCCTAGATTTCCTGGCAGAACGGTAGGGAAAAAGGCCGGCAGCAGCAGCAGCCGGGGAGGGTGGGGGGGTCTTCTCTGTGGTTTGGGTTGAAGGGACGTGTATATGTGTTCTTTGTCAATGACGGGCGTTAATTTATTTCTTCTTTTTTGTATATACCGGGGTGGGGGGGAGGAGGGGGGGGTTTGTTCCCTTTTGTTTTTTCAGTTATTAATATTTTCTGTTACTGATATTTTGTGAAAATTTGAATAAAAATGATTTTTTTAAAAATTAATTCATCAAAGGCAGACAATTCTACAATTGATGTAGAAGGGAAAACACAATTTGAAAGTAAACTAGCAGCAAACATAAAAATTGACAAAAGGGTTCTATAGGTATGTAAAGAGAAAAAGATTGCTAAAAACTAATGTAGGCCCCTTACAATCAGAAGGGAGGGAAATTCATAACCAAGAACAAAGAAATAGCTGAGGAACTAAAGTTGTACTTTGCTTCGGCTTCACTAAGGAAAACAATAATGTACTGGAAGTTCTGAGAAACACCAGTTTGAGTGACGAGCTGAAGGAAATTAGTATTAGTCAAGAAATGATTTTGGGGAAATTAATGGGATTGAAGGCGGACAAATCTCCAGGGCCTGATAATCTTATCCCAGAGTACTTAAGGAAGTGGCCCTAGAAAGAATAGATCCATTGGTGGGCATTTTCCTAAATGTTTTGGACTCTGGATGGTTCTTCCAGATTAGAGGTGAGCTGGGGCAGCAGGGTAGCATAGTGGTTAGCATAAATGCTTCACAGCTCCAGGGTCCCAGGTTCGATTCCCGGCTGGATCACTGTCTGTGTGGAGTCTGCACGTCCTCCCCCTGTGTGCGTGGGTTTCCTCCGGGTGCTCCGGTTTCCTCCCACAGTCCAAAGATGTGCGGGTTAGGTGGATTGGCCATGCTAAATTGCCCGTAGTGTCCTAATAAAAGTAAGGTTAAGGGGGGGGTTGTTGGGTTACGGGTATAGGGTGGATACGTGGGTTTGAGTAGGGTGATCATGGCTCGGCACAACATTGAGGGCCGAAGGGCCTGTTCTGTGCTGTACTGTTCTATGTTCTATATGAATATAACCCTGCAATTCAAAAATGAAATGAAATTAAAATCGCTTATTGTCACGAGTAGGCTTCAATGAAGTTACTGTGAAAAGCCCCTAGTTGCCACATTCCGGCACCTGTTCGGGGAGGCTGGGATGGGAATTGAACAGTGCTGCTGGCCTGCCTTGGTCTGCTTTAAAAGCCAGCAATTTAGCCCAGTGTGCTAAACCAGCCCCTAAAGGGAGGAGGAGAGAAAACAGGGAACTATGGGCGTAACGTCGGTAGTAGGGAAGTTGCTGGAATCCATTATCAAGGATTTCCCAGCATTTGGAAAGCAGTGCTGTAATCAGACAATGTCAGCATGGATTTACGAAAGGAAAATCATGATTCACAAATCTTCCAGAATTCTTTGAAGCTACAACTAGTAGAGATGACCAGGGACAATCGGTAGATATGGTTCATTTAGACTTTCAGAAGGTTTTTGACAAGGTCTCACATAGTGGATTAATATGTAAAGTTAAAGCGCATGGGATTAAGAGTAGTGCCTTGAGAAAGGTAGAAAGCTTGCTACCAGATAGGAAGCAAAAAGTTGCAATAAATGGGTCTTTTTCTGATTGGTAGGCAGTGACGAGTGGGGTACTGCATGTGATCTGCTAGGACCCCAACTGTTCACATTATTAATGATTTGGTTGAGGGCAAAATGTATTGTCTCCAAATTTGCAGATAATACAAAGTTGGGTGGGAGGGTGAGCTGTGAGGAGGATGCAGTGATGCTTCAGCAGGATTTGGACAGGCTGAGTGAGAGGGCACATGAATCTCAGATGCAGTATCATATGGATAAAATTGAAGTGATCTGCTTCAGTAGTAAAAATAGGAAGCCAGATTATTATTTGAGTGGGTGTAAATTGAGTGAGGCGGATACTCAGCGAGACATTCTCCCTCTCTCCCCCAGAGTCTTGTGTAGGCCCAGACCAGGTGGCAACTTCCCTTCCCTGAGGACATCAGCGAACCAGTTGTGTTTTTATAACAATCCAGCAGTTTTTGTCACTTTTCCAAGTGCCGGCCCCACAAATGACCAGATTCATTCAGCTCAATTTCACAACCTGCCATTCTGTTTTTCTGGGTTCTCTCTCACTCCCTTTTTTTCTGTTTCAAATCAATTTCACAGGGTGTTCGAAGGGGAGGATTTGCAGTCGGGAAACTTGAACCTCACATCAGGATCTGACAGAGTCGCCCAATTCATCATCAGGTCAGTATCATCAGATTTTGAACATGGAAGGAAAAAGCAGCGTTTACAATGGGGAGAAACCGGACACGTGCTCTGAGTGTGGACAAGGCTACAGACGATTTTCTGGCCTGTTGCAACACAAGCACATTCACACTGGAGAGAGACCATATAAATGTGGAGATTGTGGAAAGATATTCAGATACCCATCTGAACTGCAAGCTCATCGGCGCAATCACACTGGGGAGAGGCAGTTCAACTGTCCCGTGTGTGGGAAGGGATTCACTCAGTCATCCACTCTGGTGAAACATCAGCGAATTCACACCGGGGAGAGGCCATTTATCTGCTCTGAGTGTGGAAAGCGATTCAATCATTCATACAACCTGCTGAACCACCAGAGAGTTCACAGCGGGGAGAGGCCGTTCCTCTGCTCTGACTGTGGGATGGGATCAGTGGCGGACTGGCCAGGGTGTCAGCTTGCCCGATGGCAAGTGGGCCCCTGATGAAGTGGGCCCCCTATATCAAATAAAAATGCAATAAAGAAACAAACAGAGACAACTGTTTTAGTAATAAAAAGGAATAAGGAAAAAAAGAGAACAGGACACAAATAAGCAGTGCATGAAAAGGAACGCAGCAGGGGAGGTAGTGGAAGGATGTGGAATAGGGGGGCCCGGGTCGGGCATAATTAAGGAAATTCCATATTTTCAGCAAGAGTGTGTGAATTTAAAGATAAAGTTACAGTTTGTGATTTGAGATGGTCGGCAACTTGAAAGGATATCAAGCAGTAGATAGGGTCGTGAGGTCACCGAAAAGGAGAAGCGGTACTTTTGACCGTGAATCATGAGGTCAAAGATATTGAAGTGATAAGCCATGATCGGTAAACTCAAAGGGTTGCGACTTGTAACGCTACACTGGTATCAAACTGGACATGTTAACTTTGGTCATGGCAGTCGATGGGCTATGGCTAGTCGAGGGGGGCAGGACGCCCTCTGATCCGGTTGGTCACCTGGAATGTGAGAGGATTGAATGGGCCGGTGAAGCGGTCGAGGGTACTGGCTCATCTGAGGGGGCTAAATGCAGATGTGGCAATGCTTCAGGAGACCCACCTGAAGGTGGCGGACCAGGTCCGTCTGAGGAAGGGATGGGTGGGGCAGGTTTTCCACTCTGGGTTGGATGTGAAGAACCGGGGAGTGGCGATTCTGGTGGGGAAAAATGTGTCGTTTGAGGCATCGGAGGTGGTGGCGGATAAGGGGGGTAGGTATGTTATGGTTAGGGGCAGGCTACAAGGAGAGAAGGTGGTACTTGCTAGTGTGTATGCCCCAAATTGGGATGATGCGGGCTTTATGAGGCGTATGTTGGGACGGGTCCCGGATCTAGAGGCGGGAGGTCTGATCATGGGGGGGGGGACTTTACTACGGTGTTGGATCCTTCACTGGATCGGTCCAGGTCTAGGACGGGTAGGAGGCCGGCGGCGGCCAAGGTACTGAGAGGGTTTATGGACCAGATGGGTGGGGTGGATCCATGGGGGTTTGTGAGGCCGAGGGCACGGGAGTACTCTTTCTTCTCCCACGTACATAGGGTCTACTCTCGGATAGACTTCTTCGTGGTGAGTAGGGGACTGATTCCGAGAGTGGAGGAGGCCGAGTATTCGGCCATTGCAATCTCCGACCACGCTCCGCATTGGATAGAGTTGGAGATGGGGGAGGTGCGGGACCAGCGCCCGTTGTGGCGGTTGGATGTGGGATTGTGGCGGAGGAGGAGGTGTGTAGGAGGGTCCGGGCAAGTATTGAGGGGTACCTCGAGTTGAATGATACGGGGGAGGTTCAGGTGGGGGTGGTCTGGGAAGCCCTGAAAGCAGTGATTCGTGGGGAGCTGATATCCATCCGGGCACACAGGGAGAGGAGCGAGAGGAGTGAGAGGGATAGACTGGTGGGAAGGATGCTGGAGGTAGACAGGAGGTACGCAGAGGCACCAGAGGAGGGACTGTTGGGGGAGAGGAGCAGCCTGCAGGCTAAATTTGATTTGCTGACCACTAGAAAGGTGGAGGCACAGTGGAGGAAGGCACAAGGGGCAGTGTACGAACATGGTGAAAAGGCGAGTAGGATGCTGGCTCATCAGCTCCGCAAGCGGGATGCGGCTAAGGAAATTGCTGGAGTGAGAGACAAGAGTGGGAATGTGGTGCGGAAGGGGGTAGAGGTGAATGAGGTCTTCAAGGACTTTTACGGGGAACTGTACCGGTCGGAGCCAACGGGGGAGAGGAGGGGAATGGAGAGGTTCCTCGACGGGCTTACTTTCCCGAAGGTGCAGGAGGAGAAGATGGAGGGGTTGGGTGCGCCGATTGAGCTGGAGGAGCTAGTTAAGGGAATCGGGCAGATGCAGTCAGGGAAGGCACCGGGGCTGGATGGGTTCCCGGTGGAATTTTATAAAAAATTTGTGGAACTAGTGGGCCCCTTGCTGGTGTGGACACTTAATGAAGCGTGGGAGGGGGGGACTTTGCCCCCGACGATGTCGCGGGCGCTGATCTTGTTAATTTTAAAGAGGGACAAGGACCCCCAGCAGTGTGGTTCATACAGGCCCATATCTCTCCTCAACGTGGATGCTAAGGTGCTGGCAAAAATCCTGGCCACCAGGATAGAGGACTGTGCCAGGGGTTGTGCATGAGGACCAGACAGGTTTTGTGAAGGGAAGGCAGCTGAACACGAATGTGCGGAGATTGTTGAATGTCATCATGATGCTGGCGATTGAGGGGGAGGCAGAGATAGTGGTGGCGCTGGATGCAGAGAAGGCCTTCGATAGAGTGGAGTGGGGGTACCTATGGGAGGTGTTGGGGAGGTTTGGATTTGGTGAAGGGTTCATTAGATGGGTAAGGCTGCTATATGAGGACCCGATGGCGTGCGTGGCCACGAATGGGAGGAGGTCGGAGTACTTCCGGCTTTACCGAGGGACCAGGCGGTGTTGCCCCCTGTTCCCCTTGTTGTTTGCACTGGCAATCGAGCCGCTGGCGTTGAGGGATTCAGAGAGGTGGAGAGGCTTGGTGCGAGGTGGGGAGGAACAAAGGGTGTCGTTGTATGCCGATGACCTGTTACTGTATGTGGTGGACCCGGTGGGAGGGATGCCGGGGGTGATGGAGCTGCTAGCTGAGTTTGGGACCTTTTCAGGTTACAAATTAAATTTAGGCAAGAGTGAGGTGTTTGTGGTGCACCCTGGAGACCAGGAGGAAGTAATTGGTAGGTTCCCGCTCAGACGGGCAGGGGAGAGCTTTAGGTACCTGGGGGTGCAGGTGTCCAGGGACTGGGGGACTCTTCACAAACATAATTTGACCAGATTTGTAGATCAGATGGAGGAGGAGTTCAAGAGGTGGGACATGCTGCCATTGTCGTTGGTGGGGAGGGTACAGTCCGTCAAAATGACGGTGCTTCCGAGGTTCTTGTTCCTCTTTCAGTGCCTGCCCATCTTTATCCCCAGGGCCTTCTTTAGGAGAGTGACTAGCAGTATTTTGAGCTTTGTGTGGGCACATGGGACTCCGAGAGTGAAGAGGGTGTTCCTGGAGCAAGGGAGGGATAGAGGCGGGTTGGCGCTGCCCAACCTTCTGGGGTACTATTGGGCGGCCAATGTGTCAATGGTGCGTAAATGGGTGATGGAGGGGGGAGGGGCGGCGTGTAAAAGAATGGAGATGGCGTCATGTAGAGGTATGAGCCTGGGTGCCATGGTAACGGCGCCGTTGCCGCTCTCCCCTAAGAGGTTTACCACGAGCCCGGTGGTGGCGGCGACCCCAAGAATCTGGGGACAGTGGAGACGGCATCGGGGGGAAACAGGGGGCTCGATGGAGGCTCCACTGGGTGGCAACCATCGGTTCATCCCGGGGAACAAGGATGGGGGATTTAGGGGGTGGCAAAAGGCGAGCATCAGTAAATTGAGGGACCTGTTTATTGGCGGGAGGTTTGCGGGCCTGGGGGAACTGAAGATAAATTTGGGCTTCCCCAAGGGAACATGTTCAGATACTTGCAGGTAAAGGCGTTTGCTAGGCAACAGGTAGAGGGATTCCCTCTGCTGCCTTCACGGGGGACGATGGACAGAGTGCTTTCGGGGGTGTGGGTCGGAGAGGGGAAGGTGTCTGACATCTATAAGGCAATGCAGGAGGTGGAGGAGTCGTCAGTGGAGGAGCTGAAGGCTAAATGGGAGGAGGAACTCGGGGAGCAGATAGAGGACGGGACTTGGGCGGATGCCTTGGAGAGAGTCAACTCTTCCTCCTCATGTGCGAGGCTTAGTCTCATCCAATTTAAGGTGCTGCACCGGGCCCACATGTTCGGGACTAGGATTAGTAGGTTCTTTGGGGGTGAGGACAGGTGCACCAGATGTTCGGGGAGTCCAGCGAACCACGCCCATATGTTCTGGGCATGCCCAGCACTGGAAGAATTCTGGAAGGGGTGGCGGGGACGGTGTCGAGGGTGGTTGGATCCAGGGTCAAACCAGGGTGGGGACTCTCGATTTTTGGAGTTGCGGTAGAGCCGGGAGTGCAGGAGGCGAAAGAGGCCGGTGTCCTGGCCTTTGCGTCCCTAGTAGCCCGCGAAGTCCTGCTACAGTGGAAGGATGCGAGGCCCCCAAGTGTGGAGACCTGGATCAGTGACATGGCGGGATTTATAAAATTGGAAAGGGTCAAATTTGCCCTGAGTGGATCTATACAAGGGTTCTATAAACGGTGGCAGCCTTTTCTGGACTTCCTGGCTCAAAGATAGGTATCTTGATCAATAGTAGCAGAAACCCGGGGGAGGGGGGGGGGGGGGTGTGTGTGTGTGTGTGTGTGTGTTCCTTATTGTAGTTTCTATTCTGTAACTTTATATTGTGTTAATTTGCATTATTGTTAAAATGCTGTGTTGTTCATGGAGGTGGGGCAAATGTTTATGATTGTTAATATTATTGTTATTTTTGGTATTTTACTATGGTGCGTTATTGTTGTATAAATTCAAAATTTTTGAATAAAAATTATTTCAAAAAAAAGATAATGAGCAGATGATCTGTTTTTAGTGATGTTGACTGAGGGATAAATAGTGACCAGGACACGGGGAAAACTCCCCTGCTCTTCTTCAAAATAGTGGCTGTGGGAACTTTAACATCCACCTGATAGGGACAGACAGAGCCTCAGTTTAACATCTTATTTGAAAGAAGCTGTTCTGACAGTGCAGCACTCCCTCAGTGCTGCGAGGAGGAGGACTGGGACTTGAACCCATAATCTTCTGATTCAGAGGTGAGAGAACTGCCCACTGATCCACAGCTGACACTACAGACAATACAAAGTTAGAAAGTGAAAGTTACCCTTTCAAACCCCCACCCTTTGCCTCCCGGCCCTCCAGTGCCTAAATTTAATAATAAAAACCCCAGTATAAATAACATGGATTTGACTGACAAATGTTGAGGTGTTGGTTTCGAGTCACAAGTTTTGACTTCCCATTTGAGCCTCGGGCACCTTTCTGTCTCTCTATTGCTCATGTCAATGACAGGCAGCGACGGAGCTGAGGGCTGGATTTAACTGAGAATAACGCTTCTGTTGGCAACTTCCATGAATGTCACACAATTTATGTAAAGGGCAAAATCCAGATTTATAGAAGACAGATGTTTAATTGGTAATGGGTTGAAGGGTAATGGAGAACTGTCAGTACGGTGGAATTAAATCCAGGATGAGTACAGCCATGACAGAATGGCAGAGCAGACTCGATGGGCCAAATGGCCTAATTCTGCTCCTATATCTGATGACCTTCTGAAAGGGAGAGACATTGATTTGCTCCCAGATGTTGCCCAGAAGAGGAAGTTTTAGTCTGAAACTCATTGTCCAACCTCCACATTGTGACATCACAAAGGAGCTCGTCCTCTAAATCAGCCAATAGGAATGAATCCGTTGCGCGGTGACGTCACAGCATTTGTGCGCGAGGACACGAGAAACCCGCCCCCACCCTTTGTTCCCTCTCCCCCAGCACATCGTCATGACGGTTTCCAGGCAACCGGCTGACAGCACCGGCCAGAGCGAGAAGCCCCTCCCCAACCCAGGACTGCGCATGTCTCAGGGAGAGGGGAATCAGCGCATGTGCAGGATGAGCTCAATCCCGCGGTGCGCAATGGGAAGATTGGAGGACCGGAAGGACTCTGCTTCTCTGCCAATCGGAGCTTCCCCATTGTCTCAAAGCTGTTGTTCCCCCAACCCTGAATGAGCTTGAGCTGCACACAGACTTAAACCTCCTCCTGTCTCCAACATCTGTCAGTAAAACACTTTATTTTCTCCCCCTTTCCATTTCTTTTCTCATTCTCACCTTCAATTGGTCACTTGCGGCAACTGAAGGGAAACAAAGTGAATCCAGGGAGGGTGCAGACTCGGGAAAGCTTGGCCCAGGTCTCTCTCTCTCTTAAAGACATTGACCTCCTTTGCTCCCTCAGCTTGACACATTTATTTGTCTGGCTAAAAGGACGATTTCTTTCCTAATGTTCACAATTAAAGGCCAGGAGATGACTGACATTTAAGGGGGCAGTAAACAGGGCAAATCCAACTCAGCCAATTACTGCTCTGTAGGTCTACTGTCATCATCAGAAAAGTGATGGAAGGAGTCATCAAAGTTGCTATTAAGTGGCACTTATTCTGCAATAACCTGCTCCTGGACGCTCAGTTTGGGTTCCGCCAGGGTCACTCAGCTCCTGACCTCATTAAAGCCTTAGTTCAAACTTGGACTAAAGAGCTGAATGCCAGAAGTGAGGTGAGGGTGACTGCCCCTGACATCAAGGCAGCATTTGACCGAGTATGACATCAAGGATCCCCAGCTAAACTGGAGTCAATGGGAATCAGAGGATAACTCTCCATTGGTTGGAGTCATACCTGGCACAAAGGAAGATGGTTGTGCTGATTGGAGGTCAATCATCTCAGCTCCAGGACATCACTGCAGGAGTTCCTCAGGGCAGTGTCCGAGGTCCAACCATCTTCAGCTCCTTCACCAATGATCTCCCTTCCATCATAAGGTGAGAAGTGGTGATGTTTGCAGATGACTGCACAATGTTCAGCACCATTCTCAACTCCTCAGATAATGAAGCAGTCCATGTCCAAATTCAGTAAGACCTGGACAATGTCAAGGCTTGGCCTAATAAGTGGCAAGTTACATTTGTGCTACACTAGTGCCAGGCAATGACCATCTCCTACAAGAGAGGATCTAACCAACACCCCTTGACATTCAGTGGCACTGCCATCGCTGAATCCCCCACAACCAACATCCTGGGGGTTACCATTGATCAGAAACTGAACTGGACTAGCCATGTTAATACTGTAGCTCCCAGGGCAGGTCAAATTCTGGGAATCCTACAGCGGGTAATACACCACCTGATACCCCAAAGCTTGTCCACCAGACATATACAAGCACAAGTCAGGAGTGTAATGGAATACGCTCCACTTTGCTGGATGAGTGCAGCTCCAACAACACGCAAGAAGCTCGACAGTATCCAGGACAAAGCAGCCTGATTGATTGCACCCCCTTCCACAAACATTCAAACCTTCCACCACTGACAAACAGTAGCAGCCGTGTATACCATCTCCAAGATACACTGCAGTAACTCATAAAGGTTCCTCAGACAGCACCTTCCATACCCACAACCACTATCATCTGGAAGGACAAGAGCAGCACATACCTGGGAATCTCACCACCTGGAGGTTCGCTTCCAAGTTACACACCCCCCTGACTTGGAAATATATTGCCGTTCATTCACTGTCCCTGGGGCAACATCCTGGAATTCCCTCCCTAACAGCACAGGGGATGTAGGGCAGCATGGTGGTTAGTGCTGCTGCCTCATGGCGCCGAGGTCCCAGGCTCAATCCCTGCTCTGGGTCACTGTCCATGTGGAGCTTGCACATTCTCCCTGTGTTTGCTTGGGTTTCGCCCCCACAACCCAAAGCTGTGCAGGGTAGGTGGATTGGCCATGCTAAATTGCCCCTTAATTGGAAAAAAATGAATTGGGTACTTTAAATTTATTTTTTAAAAATTTAAAACCAGCACCGGGGATGTACCTACACCTCAAGGACTGCAGCAGTTCAAGAAGGCAACTCACCACTACTTCGGACGGGTAACTGGGGATGGGCAATAAATGCTGGCCTAACCAGCATTGTCCACATCCCGTAAATTAATTTTTAAAAATTTAATATCATCAGAGATATGTCGAGTGTTATATGGTATGTATTATATATATTATTGATGGTTCTGTAATAAAATACATGTATTATTAGTTCTAGTTTTGTAATATAGTACTGTACCTACATTATATATTTCCAGTCATACAGTCATTGCAGCACTGACAGAATCCATTTGGGAACTCAAGTCAATGCTGACTCTCTGTACAGCAATCCAGTCAGTCCCATTCCCCCCTGATATACCTGTTCCCCTGCAAGTTTATTTTCTTCAAGTGACCATCCTATTTTATTTTAAATTATTGATCATCTCGACTTCCACAACCCTTGTGGGCAGTGAGTTCCCTGTCCTGTCCACTCCATGACTAAATAAAATTCTTCCTCAGAATTTCCCTATCTCTAATCAGTAAATGTCCTTATATGGAGATTCTCTCCTCTTGTACAGGTTTTAGTGAGTTTAGATTTGTTGATCAGCACCTTCAGGAAAATTGGGAGGGAAAGTAAGTGAATACAGTCTGTATATTACACACATTTTTCATCCAGTAATATAGACATATATCTGTCTGGCAGCCTGCATGAAGATTTTCAGGTCTCTGTGGCCAGGACAGGAAGCAGTGAGCAAGGATCTGTCAATCAGCCTGAATAAGCACCTTCAGGAGAATTGGGAGGGTGAATATTAGATACAGCAGAGTGAGACTGGAGGGAGAGTGTGTGGGATGGAGATTTAGAGCATTTCAGGGAAAGAGAGAGGAAGAATGTTCGATGGAAACTAGAATTGTCTGTTCTGAGTTTCTATCCTGTACTGACAATGATTACTATTGTAAAATCTGATTGCAGGAAGTTCGAACGAGAGGACTTTGAGGCCGATATCTCTTACTAAATATCCGGTCAAGAACTGACTGAGTCACTCGAGTCTTGGGATCATCTGCCTTTGAATCTAGAAGGAGAAATGTTTGTCTATTCTGTCTGCTTCAAGAGATTTTAAATATCAGTGTGCCTGGAAAAGCCACCGAGACACACACACCCGTGTGCGATTGTTACAGAGCACTGACTGCAGAAAGAGCTTTAACCAGTTACACAGCCTGAAAAAATACTACACCATTCGCAGCAGGGAGAGACTGTATAGGTGTTCTGTGTGTGGACGAAGCTTCAACTGATCGTCCAACGTGGTGAGACACAAGATCACCCAGACCATGGAGAAACCATGGAAATGTGAGGATTGTGGGAAGGGATTCACAGCCCCATGCCTGCTGGAAATGCATCAACGCAGTCACACTGGACAGAGGCCTTTCACCTGCTCTCAGTGCGAAAAGGGATTCGCTGCCATTGGCAGCCTGCGGAGACACGAACGTGTTCACACTGGGGAGAGGCCATTCACCTGCTCTCAGTGCGAAAAGGGATTCGCTGCCATTGGCAACCTGCGGAGACACAAACGTGTTCACACTGGGGAGAGGCCATTCACCTGCTCTCAGTGTGAAAAGAGATTCGCTGCCATTGACAGCCTGCGGAGACACGAACGAGTTCACACTGGACAGAGGCCTTTCACCTGCTCTCAGTGCGAAAAGGGATTCGCTGCCATTGGCAACCTGCGGATACACGAACGTGTTCACACTGGGGAGAGGCCATTCACCTGCTCTCAGTGTGAAAAGAGATTCACTACCCTTGGCAACCTGCGGAGTCACGAACGTGTTCACACTGGAGAGAGGCCTTTCACCTGCTCTCAGTGTGAAAAGAGATTCAGTGAGATTGGCACCCTGCGGAAACACGAACGTGTTCACACTGGGGAGAGGCCATTCACCTGCTCTCAGTGTGAAAAGAGATTCACTGCCCTTGGCAACCTGCGGAGTCACGAACGTGTTCACACTGGAGAGAGGCCTTTCACCTGCTCTCAGTGTGAAAAGAGATTCATTGACATTGGCAAACTACGGAGACACGAACGTGTTCACACTGGAGAGAGGCCTTTCACCTGCTCTCAGTGTGAAAAGAGATACACTGACATTGGCAACCTGCGAACACACGAACGAGTTCACACTGGAGAGAGGCCTTTCACCTGTTCTCAGTGTGAAAAGGGATTCACTGACATTGGCAACCTGCGGAGACACGAACGAGTTCACACCGGGGAGAGGCCGTTCATCTGCACTGTGTGTGATAAGGGATTCGCTCGGTTCTCCAACCTGCAGACACACCAGCGAGTTCATACCGGGGAGAAGCCATTTATCTGCACTGTGTGTGATAAGGGATTCACTGAATTATCCAGCCTGCGGAAACACAATGTCACTCACACCGCGAGCAGGCCCTTTAAATGCTCTGACTGCAGGAGGGGTTTCAAAAGCTCACAGCGACTAATGTCCCACCAGCGCATTCACTCTGAGGAGAGACCGTTCAGCTGCTCTCACTGCACAAAGAGCTTTAGAACCTCATCTAACCTGATGAAACATGAGCGAGGCCACACCGGGGAGAGCCCGTTCACCTCTCCAACTGGGAAAATATTAACTCGGCCATCACTTGCTGAGCCACAATGTCACTCACACCAATGAGAGATCCTTTAAATGCTCCAACTGTGGGAGTGGGTTTAAAAGCTCTCGGCTACTGATGTCCCACCAGCGCATTCACACTGAGGAGAAACTGTTCAACTGCTCTCTGCACAAAGAGGTTTCAAACATCATCCACATTGCGGAGACAACAGCAAGTTCACCTGCTCTGGTTGTGGGAGGAGATTTCGTGATTCATCTGCCCTGTTGACACACCAGCGAATTCACACCGGGGAGAGGCCATTCACCTGCTCTCACTGTGGGGAGGGATTCACTCAGTCATCCAACATGCTGAGACATCAAAGGGTTCACAAGTGAGGACGGGTTAGATTCTGCTGTTATTCCTGCTGTTAATCACATCCAGGACTGAATGTGGAGTGGGTGGAGGGATTTGTCTTCTCATCAATTCCTCCTCTGGTGCTCGGATGTGGCGACCCTGGCGAACTACTGCTCCCCGGACCTGGAATACCCGACTGTGAAGTACCGTCCATATTACCTTCCACGGAGTTCACTTCTGCCATCATCACAGCGGTCTACATCCCACCCCAGGCGGAAGTGAAGAAGTCGCTTGATGAATTGTAACCGCTATAAATAACAATGAAGCAGAATACCCGGAGGCCTTGTTCATTGTGGCCGGGGACTTTAACCAGGCCAACCTCAAGAGCGTACTGCCAAAATTCCACCTACACATCTCCTGTCCCAACAGGGGCCCCAACATCCTTGACCACTGCTGCACAAACATCAAGGGCGCCTGATGATCTATCCCCTGACCGCACTTCGGAAAATCGGACCACAAGATGGCGCTCCTTCTCCCGGCATACAAGCAGAAACTTAAACTGGAGAATTTGGTTAAGAAGGTTGTGCAAAGGGCAGCACGGTGGCCTAGTGGTTAGCACAGCCGCCTCACGGCGCTGAGGTCCCAGGTTCGATCCCGGCTCTGGGTCACTGTCCGTGTGGAGTTTGCACATTCTCCCCGTGTCTGCGTGGGTTTCGCCCCCACAACCCAAAAATGTACAGAGTAGGTGGATTGGCCACTCTAAATTGCCCCTTAATTTGGAAAAAATAATTGGGTAATCTAAATTTAAAAAAAAAAAGAAGGTTGTGCAACACTGGTCCGAGGCAATAGAGGAGCTCCTAAGCGACTGCTTGGAGTCAGTGGACTGGTCCATATTCAAGAACTCAGCAGCGAACCTAAACGAGTTTGCCAGCACCGTCACAGACTTCATCAGTAAGTATGCAGAAGATTGTGTGTCAAAGAAGGTAGTATGTCCGTTACCCAATCAGAAACCATGGTTTAATCGGGAGATACACTCCCTACAGAAGGCCACGTCTGAGGAGTTCAAGACAGGCGACCCTGACCTAATCAAAAGATCTCGGTGTGACCTCCGCAAAGCCATCACTGACTCCAAGAGACAATACCAGACTAAGCTAGAAACACAGATTAAGGACATGGACTCTCGTTGGTTGTGGCACGGCTTAAATAACGTGGGTGCAAAGTAAAGCCGAGTAGAGTCTTCAGCAACAGCGCAGCCCTCCCCGACAAACTCAATGCGTTCTCTGCTTATTTCGAGCAGGAAACCAACAAACTGCCCCAGGAGCCTTGGTCACACCCATACCCACCATCACAGCCTCCAAATTCAGATTGGCCTTCTTGAAAGTGAACCCTCGGAATGCGACAGGTCCTTCGGGATCCCTGGTCGTGCACCCAGATCCTGCACAGACCAACTGGCGGGTGTGTTCGCGGACATCCTCAACCTCTCCATACTCCGTTCCGAGGTTCCCACCTGCTTCAAGAAGACCACCATCATACCGGGGCCAAAGAAGAACCAGGCAACGTGCCTCAATGAACACCATCCGGTGGCCTTGGCATCGATCATTATGAAATGCTTAGACCACAGCTGGAGTACTGTGTGCAGTTTTACTCCCCTTACCTTAGGAAAGGTATTGCCACAGAGGGACAGCAACAAAGTTTCACCAGACTTGTTCCGGGTTTGGCAGGACTGTCCTGTGAAGAGAGATTGGGGAAACTAGGTCTCTTTTTTTCTAGTGTTTCAAGGAATGAGAGGGGATTTCATTGAAACCTACAAAATCCATAAAGGAATAGACAGGGTGGGTGCAGGTGAGATGTTTCCCCTGGTTGGAGAGTCTGGAACCAGGGGACACAATTTCAAAATAAGGAGGAAGCCACTTAGGGCCGGTCTCGGAGGAGACATTTCGTTACTCAGAGGGTTGTGAATCTTTGGAATTCTCTACCCCAGAGGGCTGTGGGAGCTCAGTCATTGAGTGTGTTTAAAGCTGAGACTGACCTTTTTTTTGTTTAATAATTTGAAGAGTACCCAATTATTTATTTCCAATTAAGGGGCAGTGTAGTGAGGCCAATTCACCTATGCTGCACATCCAATTGGGTTGTGGGGCTGAGACCCACAAGACACGAGGAGAATGTGCAAACTCCACACGGACAGTGACCTGGGGCCAGGATCAAACCCAGGTTCTTGATGCCGTGAGGCAGCAGTGCTAACCACTGTGCCACCCAACTGACAGATTTCTAAATCCCAATAACACAAAGGGATATGGGGACAGTGTGGGGGAAAAGGCATTGAAGTGGATGATCGGCCATGATCGTATTGAATGGTGGAGCAGGTTCAATGGGTTGAATGACCAACTCCTGCTCCTATGATATAAAGATAGGTGGGAAAGTAAATTCTGAAGAGGACATAAGGAGGTTACAAAGTTATAGAGATAGGTTGAGTGGGAAAAGCCTAATCGAGAATAACGTGGGAAAATGTAAATTTGTCCATGTTGGCCAGAAGAAAGCTTATTGTCTAAATGGTGAGAGATTGCAGAGCTCTGAGACTCAGAGGGATCTGGGTGTCCAAGAGCATGAATCACAAAAGGTGAGTATACAGGTACAGCAAGTAATTAGGAAAGCTAATAGAACGTTATTGTTTATTGTGAGGGGAATTGAATACAAAAGTAGGGAGGTTATGCTTCAGTTACACAGGACAATGGTGAGACCACATCTGGAGCACTGTGTACAGTATTGCTCTCATTTAAGGAATGATGTCAATGTGTTGGAAGCAGTTCAGAGAAGGTTTACTGGACTCGTACCTGGAATTGGAGGCTGGTCTTATGAGGAATGATTGGACAGGCTGGGCTTGTGTCCGATGGAGTTTAGGTGACTTGATTGAACCGTATAAGATCCTGAGGGGCCTTGACAGGGTGGATGTGGAAAGGATGTTTCCTCTTATGGGAGAATCTAGAAATTGGAGTCAATTTAAAAGTAATAACTTTTCCATTTAAGGCGTAAGAGAACTTTTATCTCTGAGGATTGTGAGTCTTTGGAACTCTCTTCCTCAAAGGGCAGTGGATGCAGAGTCTTTGAATATTTGAAGACAGAGCTGGATAGAATCTTGATAGGCAAGGGGGTGAAAGGTTATCGGGGTTTAGCGGGAATGTGGAGTTGAGGTTACAATCAGATTAGCCGTGAACGTATTGAATGGTGGAGCAGGCTCGAGGGGCCGAGTGGCCTACTCCTGCTCCTAATTCGTATGTTATCACATCCTTTATAATAGATTGTCGCATTTTCCCTCCTACTGATGTCAGGCTAATGGGTCTGTGGTTCCCCGTTTTCTCTCTCTCCTTCCTTAAATAGTGGGGATACATTTACCACCTTCCAATTTGCAGGAACCATTCCAGAATCTATAGAATTTTGATAGTCGATCACCAATGTATCCACTATCTCTACAGCCATCTCTTTCAACACTCTGGGATGTAGAGCAGCAGCTTTTGGGGATTTATTAACTTTCAACCACATTCATGGACAGTATCAGCTCCATGCAGACGGAGAAGGCGCCGGGACCGGACGGATTCCCGGCGGACTTCTACAAAAAATTTGCGACAGCGCTGGCCCCGCACCTGCGGGAGATGTTCACAGACTCGCTAGCTAGGGGCACACTGCCACCCACGTTAGCACAGGCCTCAATCTCGCTGATACCTAAGAAAGACAAAGACCCAACGGAATGTGGGTCATACAGACCCATATCTCTGCTGAACGCAGACGCCAAAATACTGGCCAAACTCCTAGCCAAAAGGCTAGAAGACTGTGTACCTGAGGTGGTCACAGAGGACCAGACGGGCTTCGTCAAAGGTAGACAGCTCACCTCGAACATCAGGCGCCTGCTGAACGTGATAATGACCCCCTCCGGGGAGAGAACACAAGAGGTGATCGTCTCCCTGGACGCAGAAAAGGCCTTCGACAGAGTCGAATGGAAATACCTCATAGAGGTACTGGAGTGGTTCGGGCTTGGAACAGGGTTCACCGCGTGGGTAAAACTCCTATACAACGCCCCCATGGCGAGTGTACGGACCAACAATACCAACTCCCAATACTTCCAGCTGCACAGGGGCACCAGACAAGGATGCCCACTGTCCCCACTGCTGTTCGCACTAGCAATCGAACCGCTAGCAATTGCGCTCAGGGCAGCAAAAAATTGGAGGGGGATCCGAAGGGGAGGCAGAGAGCACAGAGTCTCACTCTATGCAGACGATCTGCTCCTCTACATCTCGGACCCACAAAGCAGCATGGACGGAATCATCGCGCTCCTGAAAGAGTTTGGAGCCTTCTCGGGCTACAAACTCAACATGAGCAAAAGCGAGATCTTCCCAGTACACCAGCAAGGGGGGGGGGGGGGGGGGGGGGGCAGCACTAAAGGGGCTGCCGTTCAAACAAGCCCGACATAAATTCCGCTACCTGGGGATCCAAATAGCCCATGACTGGAAAGGGATCCACAAATGGAACCTCACCAGCCTGGCGGAGGAAGTAAAAAAGGACCTGCAAAGATGGAACACACTCCCACTCTCCCTCGCAGGAAGAGTCCAGACGATCAAAATGAACGTATTGCCCAGGTTCCTCTTCCTGTTTAGATCCATTCCGATCTACATCCCCAAGGCCTTCTTCATAGCGCTGGACAAACTTATCATGGCGTTCGTATGGGGGGGTAAAAATGCTAGGATCCCAAAGAAGGTCCTACAGAAAACAAAATCCAGGGGGGGGCTAGCCCTCCCGAATCTACAATTCTACCACTGGGCGGCAACAGCCGAGCGAGTAAGGGGATGGATCCAGGAGCCAGAAGCCGAGTGGGTGCGTGCGGAGGAGGCCTCCTGCATGGGGACCTCCCTCCGGGCCCTCGCCACGGCAGCACTCCCATCCCCACCCAAAAACACTCCAGCAGCCCAGTGGTGACAGCCACCCTCCAATCCTGGAACCAACTGCGGCAGCAATTTGGCCTGAACAAAATGTCGGACAAGGCTCCCATCTGCAACAACCATAGGTTCAAACCAGCACTGACTGACGCCACCTTCAAAAGGTGGAGACAGGACGGGGGGACACTGACAGTCAGGGACCTATACACGGACGACAGGATCGCAACACTGGACGAACTGACAGAGAAATTTCAGCTAGCTGGGGGGGACGAGCTACGGTACCTGCAGCTCAAAAACTTCCTACGAAAGGAGACAAGGACGTACCCACAACCGCCACGACAGACACTACTGGAAGACCTACTGGACGCAAGTATCCTAGAGAAAGGGAACTGTAGTGACATGTATGGTGAACTGGTAGATAGGGACGACACCGTACTGGACGCAACAAGAAGGAAATGGGAGGACGACCTGGGGATGGAGATAGGGTGGGGACTCTGGAGCGAAGCACTGCATAGGGCCAACTCCACCTCCACGTGCGCAAGGCTCAGCCTGACGCAACTAGAAGTGGTACATAGAGCCCACTTAACGAGAAACCGTATGAGTAGGTTCTTCCCGGAGGTGGAGGACAGATGTGAGCGGTGCCAAAGAGGCCCGGCCAACCACGCCCACATGTTCTGGTCTTGCCCCAGACTTGTGGAGTACTGGACAGCCTTCTTCGAGGCTATGTCCAAAGTGGTGGGGGTGAGGGTGGAGCCATGCCCGATAGTGGCGGTCTTCGGGGTTTCAGACCAGCCAGATCTATTCCTGGGGAGGAGGGCGGACGCCCTTGCCTTTGCCTCCCTGATCGCCCGCCGTAGAATCCTGTTTGGCTGGCGGTCAACAGCACCGCCCAGAGCTGCAGACTGGCTGTCCGACCTCTCGGATTCTCTCCAAATGGAGAAAATCAAATTCGCCATCCGAGGGTCGGACGACGGCTTCCACAGAACGTGGGAGCCATTCATGCAATTGTTCCGGGACCTGTTTGGGGCCAACGTACAAGAGGAAGAATAGTCGGGGGAAGGTAGCCGGCGGGGAGGGGGGGGGGGGCTACGGGCTCGTTACGGGGGTTTGATGGCTAGCTAAGGCCCAAAACCAAACTAAATAAATGTCAATAAACATGTTGGGGAATGTAAAATATGTATGCCGGCAAAGAGGGGGAGGCCACAGTTATTACTACGAAGATGCTCACCTGTAAATATATATGTTAATTTTTGCGTGTTTTTTTTTCTCTCTCTAACAATTTGTAATTTGTTCAATATAAAACATGAAAACTGAATAAAAAACATTTATAAAAAACTTTCAACCACATTAATTTCTCCAGTGCTACTTTTTCACTAATACGAATCTCAGTTGCTCGTGCTCACTAGTCCCTTGGTTCTCTCGGGCCGTTGGGCCGATTTCATGTCCTCCATGAAGACAGACACACATTGTTTAGTTTCTCTGCGATTTCATTGTTCCCCATTATAAACTCTCCTGTCTCTGCCTGGAATGGACCCACATTGGTCTTTGCAAATCTTTTCCTTTTCATATTCCTATAGGAGCTTTATCAGTCGTTTTTTATGTTTCTAGACAGTCTGCACTCATATTCTATTTTCTCTTCATGAGTTTCTTGATCCTCCTTGGCTGAATTCTAAAACAAGTTCCCAAACCTCTGGGTTCCACTTATTTTGGCAACTATGAGTGATAAGAACTCTTATTTTATCTTCAAAAATGATCCCAAGATCTGGTTGATTGGAGGTGTCCAAAATTACAACTTTATTGCTAATTATCCACCTTGATTTTCTTACATTAAAATAAATCAGAATTCAGATCAAAACATAATAAAGAGTTAAACAAAAATATAAGAAAATATTAGGAAATCAATAGATGGTTCAGAATTTCTTAAAGTATGAATACAGAACAAACTTTAGTCATGAAACTTTATTCTTAAAGAAATTCTTATCAATGGTCTAACGCCTTATTGGTTTAAAATTCTCAGCTGAGGCTTCCTGATTTATTCAAAAAACTGTCACTTGGAGCATAATTTGTTATCCAGGCATTGGTCATTACTTAAGATTCATTAATGTCTGTCAAATTAATTAAATGTCTACATGCTCCCTCCATGTGTACCAATCCTCTGAAGATAAGGTGTTCTGCATTAATCTTGCTTGTTGCTAAGGCTTTGCTACTATTTGTAAATGTTTCTGTTGCTAAGGCTGCGATACTTTTTCATTACTAGATGTATTTGTAGAACAATGGTTTATTCATTACGAGGGCTTTGATGCAACTTTTCTTGAAACAGTGTTAGATTCTGACACATATTAAGTTGCTGTACAGCAATTCCCATATTTTTATCTGAAACAATGACTTTGCCTTGTGGATATTCCATTTTCTGTCTGTATGTATACTGAATTGAAGAATTATACTGCATTAATTCTTCAAGGTACCAATAAATCAGTGAAGCAATAAATCTGTAATCTATCAATGAGCCTCTTCCTTTGACCTAATGGAATCTTTAATTTTACTTGTTAGCCACGGCTGCGTCACATTTCCTGTTTGCTTTTTGTTGCTTAAAAGAATCTATATTTTTTGCAAATATGTAACAAAGCCTTAAATGCTAGCGATTGCCTGTGTATCATTACACATTTTATTGTAAGTTTCCAATCAACTGCAGACAACTTTCCCCTCATAGCTTGACAGTTTCCTTCTGAGTCAGTACTATGTAACCACCACAGCCTCTCTTCATCTAAACCTGCATTCTTTAAGGGTTTCAAACAGAAATAGGAACGATATGTCATCTACCTGCCAAACACCCTTTCACTCTGTGATCCTTGTGAAATTTGAAGCCAAGTATTTGTCACAAGGTCAAGAGCATCAGCCCACTAGAAGCAAAGCCGTGAGAGTGGCCAGTCCAGCAGAAAGAAACCCTCCAACCCTCACCATTGACCAACTGACAGAATGAACAAAATGCTGTTCCGGGTGTAATTTTTTTTCTTCTTTTTTTTTTAAATTTAGATTACCCAATTATTTTTTCCAATTAAGGGGCAATTTAGCGTGGCCAATCCACCTACTCTGCACATTTTTGGGTTGTGGGGGCGAAACCCACACAGACACGGGGAGAATGTGCAAACTCCACACGGACAGTGACCCAGAGCCGGGATCGAACCTGGGACCTCAGCGCTGTGAGGCGGTTGTGCTAACCACTAGACCTGGACACAGAGTTCATAACAAATAGGAGCTGCAGTCGGCCATTCGGCCCATTAAACTTGCTCAACCCTTTAATTGTCGTATGAGGAACAGTTGAGGACTCTGGGTCTGTACTCGTTGGAGTTTAGAAGGATCGGTGGGGGGGGGGGGGGAACTTATTGAAACTGACAGGATACTGCGAGGCCTGGATAGAATGGACATGGAGAGGATGTTTCCACTTGTAGGAAAAACTAGAACCAGAGGACACAATCTCAGACTAAAGGGACAATCCTTTCAAACAAATGTGAGGAGGAATTTCTTCAGCCACAGGGTGGTGAATCTGTGGAACTCTTTGCCCCATTTGAGTTTTCCTCATTTGGGAAGGCCCTCGGACACCAACGACATGGCCGGTCGGGACAAGCCACGCCATCAAGGTAGCGGATTTAATTGGACATTACCGATCAAGGCCAAATCACTGAGTGTCTTTCAGACAGAGATAGATAGGTTCTTGATTATTAAGGGGATCAGGGGTTATGGGGAGAAGGCAGGAGAATGGGGAGGAGAAAATATCAGCCACGATTGAATGGTGGAGCAAACTT
Source organism: Scyliorhinus canicula (assembly GCF_902713615.1). Taxonomy (NCBI): domain Eukaryota; kingdom Metazoa; phylum Chordata; class Chondrichthyes; order Carcharhiniformes; family Scyliorhinidae; genus Scyliorhinus; species Scyliorhinus canicula. The sequence goes on from NC_052162.1 coordinate 125,778,943, forward strand.
GATGGGCCGAGTGGCCTAATTCGGTTCCTATGTCTTATTAGTGTCACAAGTAGGCTGACATTAACGCTGCAATGAAGTTACTGTGAAAATTAAGACTGAACCTATCCAACCTTGGCTCCCTGACACAATTGAAATCCGCACCACCCCTCCCATAATCAGCTGGTGAGAATCCAAATCCGAGATTTGATCATTTTGAAGGCAGTGCTGGATAGATTCTTGATAAGCAAGGGGGTGAAAGGTTATCGGGGGGTCGGTGGGAATGTGGAGTTGAGATTACAATCAGATCAGCTGTGAACCTATTGAGGGGAGCCTGCTCCACAGTTTGGTTGTGGGATGCAGAAAGTATTTATTCCATAACCCACCTCATTCCACTTCCCTTTCTCTTTCCTCTTTTCCGGAGGTCATGTTTGGCTGATCCCACATGCTATTTACACTTATGAACCTTTTGGTGTTTCCTGCTACACAAAATTGGGCTGCCCTAAAATTCGGCCCCTTCAGTGAACCTCTGAGCACCCGGGGCAAAACTGAATAGAACCGACCCCCCTAAAATTCGACCGGTTAGGAAAGCCTCAATCACTGTATTAAGTTGATGTTTTCTCCACACCTTGCTACAACGTAACATTATGTTCTGCAGTCTCTCCTTCCTTCCCTATTTACGGTCTGCATTGTTTGTACTGATGGGTTAGGCGAGTTGGTTTGACGTTGACTGCAACTGGATGCAGGGAAGCTAGAAACAAATGTCTAACACCGGAGATGATCCAACACGGTTTTATTTAAACTACCAACTACTGTACATGTTCAGCTGTGGGTTGACACTTTACTAATCCTACTGACGACCTCTTACTGGCTCGACCAGACCTACTAGCTACCACATGGCAGTAATGTCCACTGACTTGTGCACTCTGACTGTCTCAGTATCTGGGTCCCGAAGAGAGCGAGAGTCTTAATGCCCTGTGGGCTTTATAGTGGTGGTGTCCTGTCTGGTGATTGGTTGTTCTGTGTTGTGTGTTCATTGGTCATCCTATGTGTCAATCACTGCCTGTCTGCATCTCATTATATACATGAGTGGATATTATGACATGTACTACATGCAAGAAACATTACTTTTCACTGAATCCTAATACATGTGACAACAATAAATCAAATCAAATCAAAAAAAGTACATTTACATCATCATCAAAACATATACACAAGGGCAGGCAATGAATTATTACACAGTAATTATACAGTCAATAGGAAAGACGATCTAGCGGGTGTCTATTCTGCACTGGTTGCCGGCTCACTTAAGGGATTTGGTTCTTCTTGCCCTTGGATGTCCTCTCCGGGTCTTCAGAAGATGTCTCTCCCCTGGAAGGTGTTATAGTCTCTTTTGCAGACAGAAGATTAGGAGCAGCAAGGGGTTCTTCAGAAATCTCAGTTTCTGCGGATTGATCAGAAGTCGCAGTCACATGATCGGGTAGTATGGATGGCGGTTCATCCTGAGGTAGTTCTAGCACACACGGTACTGGCACATTGATGGGTGTCACTAACAACTGATCTGTGTCGTCTCCACACTCGCTCATCTTCAGTTTGCACAGTGTAGGAGACAGGGCCAGTTTCAGACAACACAGTTACAGGGACCCTCTTCTCGCTGGTGGTGCAGCTGCATACCAAAACCTGCTCTCCTTGTCCAAAAAAGCATCTTTTGGGATTCCCTTCTCCAGGTTTGTGACTGCTGATTGTGGTACACTATCTCAGACGTCTACAGGGGAAATGTTGATCAGATGTAGTTCTCAGCTTCCTCTTCAGTAGTAGTAAAGCTGAGAAACTCTGAGTAGTTGTGTGTGGTGTTGCGAGACGTCGCCAAGAAACTGTTTAGTCGGCAATTTAATGAACCTTGGTCCTTGAAGGCTTTCCGAGCATCTTCAAGGACTGGACAAACCTTTCAGCTGAACCATTTGTGGATGGGTGGTAAGGCGCTGATTTTATGTGTTGGATACCACTCATCTTTAGATAGTTCTTAAATTCCTGAGCTGTGAATTGTGGACAGTTATCACTTACAATTTGTTCTGGTTTCCCAAATCTGGCAGGAAAATCACATCGAGATTTTCGATGGTTTGTTCTGCAGTTGTTGATTTCATTAGGACCACCTCAGGCTATTTGGAGTGTGTATCTATGACAACCATCAACATGTGCCCCTCGTATGGCCCTGCAAATTCAATGTGTAACACCATGGTTGAAGTCTCCCTGCTGCCAATGAAGGAAACCTTCTGTGGCCCAAAATAGTTAAGGGCCTGTGTGCCGTTAGCAATATGAAGTGATGACCACAGAGATATTGGTGAAATCTCGCACCATAAATAATACTCAGTGCTCCTTCTCCAACTGGATGTAATCTGATTCAGCATTTGTTAAGGTCTGTGACGAAAGCTGTTGGTCTTTCTTCCCCTGAAGGTGGTATGTGTGACACCACCATCCCAACACCGTACGGCGAGACATCATTGGTAAGTTGTGGTGGTAACTTTGGGTTGAAATGGACCAACACTCCTGAATTCTTCAGTGTTTCTTTAACTGACTGATGTGCTTTTTCACACTCTGGTGTCCATTGCTCGGCTTGTTTTATGCACAACAAATTAGGTCATGGTTTAAGCAGGGTTTTGAATCAAATTTCTCATATTGGTTAATTAACCTGAGGAATGATCTTAACTGTGTTACATTCATTGGTCATGGGTCCTCCGTGAAAGCCTCCATCTTCTTACCTGCCTTCTGTTAGAATGGTGAGCAAATGTGGAGATTCAGCCTCAACATTCATTTGCAGGTAAGCCTGTGATAGGTCAATTTTACGGAATTTCTGTCCTCCTGCTAGGCAGGTGAACAAAACCTCAATGAACAGCAGCAGGTATTGATCCGCACATAAAAGCAGATTGATGGTTGTTTTAAAATCTCCGTAAATGCGTCTAGTCTCGTCCTGCTTCATTACAGGCACAACAGAGGCTGCACAGTCACGAGCGGTGATGAGTTGACTGGTAGTTAATTAATACACTAATCTTCAATTAATACATTTTGGTTAATATAAGATCCGATGGTTCAAAAAGACAATTTGTGGAAAACAATAGCTTTCTTTCTTACTAATCTTGAGTGGATTCAGCAATGAGCCTTATTCTTGATGCAGACTTTGGCAGACTATGATGTCACGCAGTTTATTAAAATTAGGAAATAATGTCTGGTGGCTCTGCTGTTTCGGGGAACATTTAGGTGCAATGTTATTTTTTAAAATACACATTCATCTATGTTATCTTCCTTGACCTTATTATTTATGACAGCGAATATGTTATTAAAGTGATTGATTTTAAAACTATAATTGATTACCGAAGCCTACATACAGTTTGCTAAATTACAATGGTGATTATACTTCATTGGCTGTGAAACATTTTAGGACATCCTGTGCTAAATTTTAAATTGACCAGGAATTTAGATATATTACACTCAATTCCTTCGTCAAGATGATTAATAAAAATGCAATCTTCACTTTCTGTAATACCCATATATTTGACACCATTTTGAAAACTCTTGCGAAAATCCAAACACACTGTGTCCTGAATGATTTGATTAAAAACACAGCGAGTTGTTGTGATTTGGAATGTGCGCCTGAAAACAGTGCAAGAAGCAGTTTCAACTGTTGTCTTTCAAAAGGGAACTGGACAGATTCTTGACAGGACAGGAAAATTGCAGGGTGATGGTTTTAATTGGATAGCTCGGTCAAAGCATGAGCCGGTTGGGCAGAATGGCCTCCTGTGCACTCTGAGCTTTGTGTGCATTTAAACCGAGTGGTAATGAGCTGGAACCCATTTCCTATGAAGCCGGTAGAAGCCTAGATGACAGGATGGTTCTAAATGGAATTTGGATCAATACTTTAGGAAAATAAACCTGCAAGGATATAGGGATAGAACGGGGAAATAGAACTGACTGGTTTGCTCTATACAAAGCCAGCATGGCCTGGTTCCGAGTGGCTCCATTCTCTACCCTCATAAACCTATATACTAAAGAGAGAAATTTCATCAGCTCCAGCCTCTCCAATTGAAAGCAGAAGGCCATCTGAATCCAACCATTGTCATCACTTGTGAACTCGCTGGTGTCTCAGCAGGTGGCGTGAGTGAGTGAATCCCTTCCCACACTCAGTGCAGGTGACCAGGTTCTCCCCAGTGTGAACTCGCTGATGTCTCAGAATGCCAGACAACATTTTAAATCTCTTTGCACAGTGAGAGCAGCTAAAACGGTTTGTCCTCGGTGTGATTACACTGGTGGACACTCGGAACCGCAGCATTTTTGAAGCCCTTCCCACATTCGGAGCATTTAAAGGGGCATTGATTAGTGTGAGTGACCTGGTGTACAGGCAGGCTGGATGACTGAATCACTGCCCACACATGGAGCAGGTGAATGGCTCCTCCCCAGTGTGAACTCACTGGTGTCCGCATGGCCGGTGCATCACTGAATCGATTCCCACACTCAGAGCAGACGGATGGCCTCGCCCAGTGTGTACCCGCTGATGTGTCACTTGGAAGAATTCCTGAAACTCATCCCACAACTGGAGCAGGTGAATGGCCTCTCACCGGTGTGAACTCGCTTGTGCATCTGGACACTCGGAACCGCAGCATTTTTGAAGCCCTTCCCACATTCGGAGCATTTAAAGGGGCATTGATTAGTGTGAGTGACCTGGTGTACAGGCAGGCTGGATGACTGAATCACTGCCCACACATGGAGCAGGTGAATGGCTCCTCCCCAGTGTGAACTCACTGGTGTCCGCATGGCCGGTGCATCACTGAATCGATTCCCACACTCAGAGCAGACGGATGGCCTCGCCCAGTGTGTACCCGCTGATGTGTCACTTGGAAGAATTCCTGAAACTCATCCCACAACTGGAGCAGGTGAATGGCCTCTCACCGGTGTGAACTCGCTTGTGCATCTGAGGATAAGTTGACCGAGTGAATTCATTTCCACACTCAAAGCAGGTGAAGAGCCTCTCCCCAGTATGAACTCGTCAGTGTGTTGGTAAGTTGGATGAATGACTGATCCCTTCCCACATTCAGGACAGGTGAACGGCCTTTCCCCAGTGTGACTGCGGCAAAGAATCTCCGGCTTAGATGGGGCTGTGAATCCCTTCCCACATAGAGAGCAGGTGAATGGCCTCTCTCCGGTGTGAATGCGACAATGCATTTCCAGCACAGATGGAAATCTGAATCCCTTCCCAGCCACCACATTACTGCGGTTTCTTCATAGTTCGGATGCATTTGTGACTCTGCAGGTTGGACAATCAGTTCAAATGTCATCCACACACAGAACACATGTACGGTCTCTCCTCGCTGTGAAGGATGTGATCAATTTCATCTGCTTTTTAATTAGTTACAGCTCTTTCCACAGTCAGTGCTCTGGAACACTCTCACTCGGGTGTGTGTGTCTCGGTGGCTTTTCCAGTCACACTGATGATTAAAATCTTTTGAAGTAGACAGAACAGAAAAGATTTCTCCTTCCAGCTTCAAAGGCCGATGATATTCGGTTCCCAAGGAAACGAGTGGATCTATCAGATCGAGACATGACATTTGAGATTTCTGTGTGTAATTCCTCCTCCTCTAATATCCTGGAAAAACAATATACAAAAGTTATCACTTTTAATACAGGGTAGAGATTCAGAACAGACAATTCTAGTTTCTCTGGAACATTCTTTCCCCTCTTATTTCCCAAAAGCTGTAAATCTCCATCCCACACACTCTCCCTCCATTCTCACTTTGCTGTATCTAATATTCACCCTCCCAATTCTCCCAATTCAGGCTGATTGACAGATCCAAGCTCACTGCTTCCTGTCCTGGACACAGAAACATCAAAATTTAAATGCAGACTGCCAGACAGATATATGTCTATATTACTGGACTAAAAGTCATAGAATCTACCGTGCAGAAGGAGGCCATTCAGCCCATTGGGTCTGCACCAGCCCTTACCAAGCCCATGTCTCTACCCTATCCCCGTAACCAAGTAACCATCACTTAAGCTTTTTGGACAGTTAGGGTAATTTAGCATAGCCAATCCACCTAACCCACACATCTTTGGACTGTGGGAGGAAACCCACGCAGACATGGGGAGAACGTGCAGCCTCCGCACAGACAACGACCCAAGCCAGAAATCGAATCTGGGACCCTGGAGCTGTGAAGCAACTGTGCTAACCACTATGCTACGATGCTGCCCCTAAAAAATGTGTTCTGCCCCTAAAAATGTGTTTGACAAAGACTTGATTCCCTTTCTTTTCCTTCAATTGCTGCAAATCACCAATTGAAGGTCAGAATAAGAAAATAAATGGAAAGGGCGGAAAATAAAGTATTTTACTCACAGATGTTGGAGACAGAAGGAGGTTTCAGTCTGTGTGAAGGTCAATCTTCATTCAAACAAAACCTGCGCTCTGATTGGCTGGAGGACCAGAGTCCTTCCAGTCCTCCAATAGTTTCCATTGGTTGCCGGCTACCTGAAAGGGGATGTCACGTGGCGCTGGAAGAACTTTTGACTCGTGGAACACAGACAACTTGGCCAATGGGATTAGCACTATCCTGCACATGCGCTGCTGCTGCTCTCCCTTGGACATGCAGTCCTGGGCTGCCCGACCATGCGGTGGACAGAGCGGGTTACCCAGAATGGGGCATTGTGGGAGGCGCGGTCATCATTGCTCACCTGGGGCCCAGTCTCGTGGGACTCGAATGAGAAGCGTCACTCTGACACAAAGTACATGTGGGTGGTCACTGTATTTGATTGATTTCAGCCATCCCAACTTACCATTTAATAAATTCACTTTGGTTCAGACAACACTATAACCAATTCAGACAAAGGCAAAATTCTCTGGATAGTAAATTTAAAAAGAAGTTTATTAAATCAAAACGGTTTACTGATCAACTTTGATATTGACGCTCCTGGCGGAGAGAAAAGAATTACAAAGGAACTTTGACCTGCTCTCCACCAGGAAAGCAGTACACCAACTCCGCCAGGCACGCGGGGCCCTGTACGAACACGGAGACAAAGCCAGCCGCCTGTTGGCACACCAGCTGAGAAAGCAGGCAGCCAGCAGGGAAATTGCGCAAATCAGAGGTACCAGAGGCACGTGGGAAACAGAACCAGAGAGGATTAACGAAACCTTCAAGGCCTTCTACCAAGAGCTATACACCTCGGAGCCCCCAACGGGGAAGGCTGGGATGAACCGGTTTCTTGATGGACTGGACATACCAGTCATGGGAGAGGGCAGAAAACGGGATCTGGAAGCACCACTAGCACTGGGAGAGATCATGGAGAGCATTAGCTCCATGCAGACGGGGAAGGCGCCGGGACCGGACGGATTCCCGGCGGACTTCTACAAAAAATTCGCGACAGCGCTGGCCCCGCACCTGCGGGAGATGTTCACAGACTCGCTAGCTAGGGGCACACTGCCACCCACGTTAGCACAGGCCTCAATCTCGCTGATACCTAAGAAAGACAAAGACCCAACGGAATGTGGGTCATACAGACCCATATCTCTGCTGAACGCAGACGCCAAAATACTGGCCAAAATCCTAGCCAAAAGGCTAGAAGACTGTGTACCTGAGGTGGTCACAGAGGACCAGACGGGCTTCGTCAAAGGTAGACAGCTTACCGCGAACATCAGGCGCCTGCTGAACGTGATAATGACCCCCTCCGGGGAGAGAACACAAGAGGTGATCGTCTCCCTGGACGCAGAAAAGGCCTTCGACAGAGTCGAATGGAAATACCTCATAGAGGTACTGGAGCGGTTCGGGCTTGGAACAGGGTTCACCGCTTGGGTAAAGCTCCTATACAACGCTCCCATGGCGAGTGTACGGACCAACAATACCAACTCCCAATACTTCCAGCTGCACAGGGGCACCAGACAAGGATGCCCACTGTCCCCGCTGCTGTTCGCACTAGCAATCGAACCGCTAGCAATCGCGCTCAGGGCAGCAAAAAATTGGAGGGGGATCCGAAGGGGAGGTAGAGAGCACAGAGTCTCACTCTATGCGGATGATCTGCTCCTCTATATCTCGGACCCACAAAGCAGCATGGACGGAATCATAGCGCTCCTGAAAGAGTTTGGAGCCTTCTCGGGCTACAAACTCAACATGAGCAAAAGTGAGATCTTCCCAGTACACCCGCAAGGGGGGGGGGGGGGGGGGGGGGGGGCAGCACTAAAGGGGCTGCCGTTCAAACAAGCCCGAAATAAATTCCGCTACCTGGGGATCCAAATAGCCCATGACTGGAAAGGGATCCACAAATGGAACCTCACCAGCCTGACGGAGGAAGTTAAAAAGGACCTGCAAAGATGGAACACACTCCCGCTCTCCCTCACGGGGAGAGTCCAGACGATCAAAATGAACGTACTGCCCAGGTTCCTTTTCCTGTTTAGATCCATTCCGATCTACATCCCCAAGGCCTTTTTCAAAGAGCTGGACAAACATATCATGGTGTTCGTATGGGGGGGTAAAAATGCTAGGATCCCAAAGAAGGTCATACAAAAAACAAAATCCAGGGGGGGGCTAGCCCTCCCGAATCTACAATTCTACCACTGGGCGGCAACAGCCGAGCGAGTAAGGGGATGGATCCAGGAGCCAGAAGCCGAGTGGGTGCGTGCGGAGGGAGGCCTCCTGCATGGGAACCTCCCTCCGGGCCCTCGCCACGGCAGCACTCCCATCCCCACCCAAAAAACACTCCACCAGCCCAGTGGTGACAGCCACCCTCCAATCCTGGAACCAACTGCGGCAGCAATTTGGCCTGTACAAAATGTCGGACAAGGCTCCCATCTGCAACAACCATAGGTTCAAACCAGCACTGACCGACGCCACCTTCAAAAGGTGGAGGCAGGACGGGGGGACACTGACAGTCAGGGACCTATACACGGACGACAGGATCGCAACACTGGACGAACTGACAGAGAAATTTCAGCTAGCTGGGGGGAACGAGCTACGGTACCTGCAGCTCAAAAACTTCCTACGAAAGGAGACAAGGACGTACCCACAACCGCCACGACAGACACTATTGGAAGACCTACTGGACGCAAGTATCCTAGAGAAAGGGAACTGTAGTGACATGTATGACCGACTGGTAGATAGGGACGACACCGTACTGGACGCAACAAGAAGGAAATGGGAGGACGACCTGGGGATGGAGATAGGGTGGGGACTCTGGAGCGAAGCACTGCATAGGGTCAACTCCACCTCCACGTGCGCAAGGCTCAGCCTGACGCAACTAAAAGTGGTACATAGAGCCCACTTAACGAGAAACCGTATGAGTAGGTTCTTCCCGGAGGTGGAGGACAATGTGAGCGGTGCCAGAGAGGCCCGGCCAACCACGCCCACATGTTCTGGTCTTGCCCCAGACTTGTGGAGTACTGGACAGCCTTCTTCGAGGCTATGTCCAAAGTGGTGGGGGTGAGGGTGGAGCCATGCTCGATAGTGGCGGTCTTCGGGGTTTCAGACCAGCCAGATCTATTCCTGGGGAGGAGGGCGGACGTCCTTGCCTTTGCCTCCCTGATTGCCCGCCGTAGAATCCTGTTTGGCTGGCGGTCAGCAGCACCACCCAGAGCTGCAGACTGGCTGTCCGACCTCTCGGAATCTCTCCAAATGGAGAAAATCAAATTCGCCATCCGAGGGTCGGACGACGGCTTCCACAGAACGTGGGAGCCATTCATGCAACTGTTCCGGGACCTGTTTGTGGCCAACGTACATGAGGAAGAATAGTCGGGTGGCCAAGAACCAGGGGAAAATGGACGGGAATCGGGGGAAGGTAGCCGGGGGGGGGGGATACGGGCTCGGTATGGGGGTTTGATGGCAAGCCAAGGCCCAAAACCAAACTATAAATAAATGCCTATAAACATGTGCCTCGGCCATATTGGGGAATGTAAAATATGTATGCTGGCTAAAGGGGGCGGCCACAATTATTGTTATGAAGATGCTTACCTGTAAATATTCATGTTAAATTTTTGTGTTTTCCTTTTTTTTTCTCTCTCTCTCTAATAACTTGTAATTTGTCATATATAAAATATGAAAACTCAATAAAAAAACATTTATAAAAAAAAAACTTTGATATTGACTATTTACAGCTTCATGCGGTGAAGCTGATGCGGTCATGATCAGTCTGTAGCAGCGTAATCCTCTCTGGCTCCTTCTTTGACAGTAATTCTTGTGGAATTCAGCCTCGGGAGTCTGGCTCCTTCTTTGACAGTAATTTCCTTGGAACTCGGCCTCGGGAATCTTCAGTACTTGGCCAGCAAGGAAGACCTTCGGAACCTCTACTTTTATCCCCAAAGTGACCATTACCTCACGTCAGAGTTGGGCCTGTTGTACCATTGGTCAATTTGGCCATTAGATTAATTTAATTGGGATCCCCAATTGCTTACACCAGCTTCTTTCAGTATCGTAGACACGGGCGGCACAGTGGTTAGCACTGCTGCCTCACAGCGTCAGGGACCCAAGTTCAATTCCATCCTTGGGTGACTGTGTGGAGTTTGTACTTTCTCCACATGTCTGCGTGTGTTTCCTCAGGTGCTCTGGTTTCCACCCACAGTCCAAATATGAACAGGTTAAGTGGGGTAAAGGGGTAATGAGGATAGGTTGGGAGAGTGGGCTAAGGCAGGGTGCTCATTCAGTGGATCGGTGCAGACTCAATGGAATAAATCGCCTCCTTCTGCACTGTAGGGATCCTATGATCCTATGAATACATTGGAACGGTTTCATACTATCCCTTTATCTGATTCAAAAAATCCCTTATTCATACAGTTTCAAATGTTGCGGCTAATCAGAGCTTGAAGGTCTCTCTTGCCAGTGCATTTATCTTCATTGCACATTCTTTACAGACACAGCAATTAAGCTTTTACATTTTTACAGCAAATAAAACCCAGTCTTTCACGATAACTACTAATTCATTATTGATTCATTAATCCTAACTAAGGGGCTGGTTTAGCACACTCGGCTAACTTGCTGGCTTTTAAAGCAGACCAAGCAGGCCAGCAGCACGGTTCGATTCCCGTGCCAGCCTCCCCGGACAGGCGCCGGAATGTGGCGACTAGGGGCTTTTCACAGTAACTTCATTGAAGCCTACTCGTGACAATAAGCGATTTTCATTTTCAACTCAATTAGCTCATTACTTATTCAGTCATTTGTTACTGACTGGTAGCTGATCAATATTGTTGATTAACACAAGATACATTGGTTCAAAGAGCTTGTTTTGTAGAAGGCTATTCCTTTCTTTCCTATGAACCTTGATTGGATTGAACAATGGGACTTAGACTTGAGCCAGACTTTAACAACATATTATGTCCTGTAGGTTTACAAAATTCTGGAACAATGTTAGTTTGAACAATTTCTATAAGTTCAATCATTTATGGAAAAATTTTGGTTGAAAAACTATTCATTTAAAAAATAATGGTCGTCACATGCTGGAGTTTAACATGGCTTCCTTGACCTTGTTACACATAACAATGATGCAGACGGACGATAATATATTAACAATAATCGCTTATTCTCAAAAGTAGGCTTCAATGAAGTTACTGTGAAAAGCCCTTAGTTGCCACATTCCGGTGCCTGTTCGGGGAGGCTGGTACGGGAATTGAACCCGCACTGCTGGCACTGTTCTGAATTACAAGCCAGCTGTTCAGCTCACTGTGCTAAACCAGCCCCCATAGTGATTGATTTGAACGAAATATCATTTTAAAAATATGTTCATGGGTTGTGGGCATTGCAGGTTGTGCCAGGATTTATTGCCCATCCCTAATTGCCCTTGAGGGGGCAGTTAAGAGTCATCCACATTGCTATGGGTCTGAAGTCACATGTAAGCCAGACCAGATAAGGAGAACAAAGAACAAAGACAATTACAGCACAGGAACAGGCCCTTCGGCCCTCCCAGCCTGCGCCGATCCAGATCCTTTATCTAAACCTGTCTCCTATTTTCCAAGGTCTACTTCCCTCTGTTCCCGCCCATTCATATACCTGTCCAGATGCATCTTAAATGATGCTATCGTGCCCGCCTCTACCACCTCCGCTGGCAAAGCGTTCCAGGCACCCACCACCCTCTGCGTAAAAAACTCTCCACGCACATCTCCCTTAAACTTTCCCCCTCTCACCTTGAAATCGTGACCCCTTGTAACTGACACCCCCACTCTTGGAAAAAGCTTGTTGCTATCCACCCTGTCCATACCTCTCATAATTTTGTAGACCTCAATCAGGTCCCCCCTCAACCTCCGTCTTTCCAACAAAAACAATCCTAATCTACTCAACCTTTCTTCATAGCTAGCACCCTCCATACCAGGCAACATTCTGGTGAACCTCCTCTGCACCCTCTCCAAGGCATCCACATCCTTCTGGCAATGTGGCGAGCAGAACTGCACGCAGTATTCCAAATGTGGCCTAACCAAAGTCCTATACAACTGGAACATGACCTGCCAACTCTTGTACTCAATACCCCTTCCGATGAAGGCAAGCATGCTGTATGCCTTCTTGACAACTCTATCAACCTGTGTTGCCACCTTCAGGGTACAATGGACCTGAACTCCCAGATCTCTCTGTACATCAATTTTCCCCAAGACCCTTCCATTGACCATATAGTCCGCTCTTGAATTTGATCTTCCAAAATGCATCACCTCGCATTTGCCTGGGTTGAACTCCATCTGCCATTTCTCTGCCCAACTCTCCAATCTATCTATATTTTGTTGTATTCTCTGACAGTCCTCCTCGCTATCTGCAACTCCACCAATCTTAGTATCATCTGCAAACTTGCTAATCACACCACCTATACCTTCCTCCAGGTCATTTATGTAGATCACAAACAACAGTGGTCCGAGCACGGATCCCTGTGGAACACCACTAGTCACCCTTCTCCATTTTGAGACACTCCCTTCCACCACTACTCTCTGTCTCCTGTTGCCTAGCCAGTTCTTTATCCATCTAGCTAGTACACTCTGAACCCCATACGACTTCACTTTTTCCATCAACCTGCCATGGGAAACCTTATCAAACGCCTTACTAAAGTCCAGATGTTATTATGAAATTATGAATGCTAATAGAATAATGTAACTTTTTATTGTGAGGGGAATTGAATACAAAAGTAGGGAGGTTATGCTTCAGTTATACAGGACATTGGTGAGACCACATCTGGAGCACTGTGTACAGTATTGCTCTCATTTAAGGCTGGACTTGTGTCCGATGAAATTTCGGTAACTTGATTGAACCGTATAAGATCCTGAGGGGCCTCG